>NW_020438886.1:121423-122811 GCF_000699045.2 Agrilus planipennis
ATCACACTTGGAACCAATAATAATAATAAAATAAATAAAATAAATGGCAAAGAATTATCAATTTATAATTTAACTAGATGTGACACACGAAAAGGAGAAACGTGGGTGTCGACTTTAATTTTTATATCTAATAGTTTTACTGCCAAGTTTCGGTGGTTATTTAATCTTTATTTTCGTGAAATAAACGAAAAAGCATTGTCGCTGGAAAAATGAATTCTCAAATTTTGAAAAAATGGTTTTTAGTTTTAAACGCGCTGATGAGATCCAAAAAGATCGAAATCGCGATCCGCGTCTGGCAGTTTCGACAGAATACAGACCATTTCGAATTATTTTATTCGGTTTTTAGTTTCATAAATAGACCTTTTAAACAACAACTCGACATGTTACTAAAACAACTGTTTTTCAAGCTACTTCTAAAATTTCACTATACAAATCCTAAACCAAATCAATAACCGAAAAAAATGTGAGGACCTGTATGCTATAACTACGTCAAAGTTTTACATTTCTACGTTTACCTAGTGGTTTGCAAGATAAATCGTCGTTGATATAGAGACACGTAGGCGATTTTATAAGGGTTCTGTTTTCCCTTAGGAATAAGGAGCTCCGACAAATGAGGGAGAATATTGTAGATAATGGCCTGTAAAAAGAATAACGGAAAATAGCATTACATATGTTCCATTTATTATATACATACATATCTCAAGCGCATATCTCAAAACGAATATATTTTCTTTTTGATCTCACATTACAGTATATTATTTTAACAGATTTTAATAATGCTCTCCAAAAATCAATTCGATTAAAAGCTTACTGACTAACTCTTTTTTTTCTTTAATTTAATATTGTAAATATTTTGAAAATTTTCAGTCAATATACCTATCAGATTATTATGAAGGCGTAGAAGGCCAAACATAACTTTTTTGAAATTTCGATTTGCAACTCGCAAAATTTCGACTTGAAATTTCGCGTTGATTATTGATTTACCCAACAGTATAAGAAGCTTTCACGGCTGGAATCAATGGTATCCTAGAATTATCATTCGGGCCGAAGAATTGTGATCTCAATAAACTGGTGGGTCCAGACGTTTCGTCGGTAACTGTGAAATCTTCAGCGCCCACGTTGTCAATACAGTACCACTAAAGATGCCAAGCTACAAGTCGAAATTTCGAGTTAGGACTTGAAATTAAAAAAAAATATGTTTGGCCGTTCTACGCTTTCGTAATTTATAAAAACTGCTCAAGATTTTTTTAATTTATAAAGTAATTAGTGCTTATACTTTATTGTTTTTGATTTCAGTTTTTTCCTTGAATTTGGTATCTATCATAAAGAATAGAAATGAAGTTTATAGGTCACAAATAAATCTCCAGCGACCTTTATAAATTGACATA
>NW_020438886.1:122951-124864 GCF_000699045.2 Agrilus planipennis
TATATATATTCTTATTATGTCTATGTAGATATGTTTGTGTGTAGGTCTGTGTTAGAGATGATAAGATCGCAGTTGCGGAAATGTATGCGATAATATTCCGGGAATGTTTAAATTGATTGAACGTCTATGCAGCTGCTATTTTCCTAATTAAGAAATTTGATTTCAACACATAGCGTGATAAGAAAGACGTACACATAAATAATAATTAATTATATAAAAACCTAAGACAACGCAACGTCTTGGACAACGCTTGTAAATAAGCGTTAACATCTTGAAGGAAAACATAATGTACTTCGTTTGACCACCCACGAAATATCGGATTTGTTCAAATAAACGGATAAATAGTGGCGAAAAATGTTAGAAATTTCTTCAGTGGGTCATTCCAACCCTGAACGTGCCGTCTTAGAATTTTAAACGGCATCGGATTACCATTAAAAGTGTTAAACGAAGGTAATTTAGCCATATGCATCGAGCTCTGTTACGAACGTGGGTTAGAAAAAAGGAACGTTTCATTTTAACGAAGAAGGACAAACCAGTGCAAAACCTGCAGAAGTTATCAGTTGTTAAACGCACGGGCAGCTGGTGTTATTTGTTTATTAACCAGTACTGGGTAAAAATTTCACACCAAAGCAGCCCAAATAACTTCTCCATTTTCAGAACGTTTGACCGCATATATCCTTAGCCACAACATCTACTGAATGTTTTAACCGTATCTGCGATTCTTAAGTTTCTCAATAAATGAATACAAAATTGAACACAATCAGTGTTTAATCAAAGCAATATTGGAGTTAAAAGTACATTATTTGGTAAATGTCTAGATCAGGGATGGCGAACCAATGGCACGCGTGCCATTAGTGGCACGCGACACAATATTTTGGGCACGTCACTAATATCAATCATAAAGTCTAGTTTAATATGGATCCAAAAATTTATTGAAACAAGGAAACTAATTGAGACAGAAAGACTGGCAGGTAATACAAGTGAAAATGCTAATAATAAAATTTTGGAAACATGAAATGCTTTACAAAACACATTTAATTGTTTGAAGAAATTGGCTTATGCTCTTTTAACAATATTTTTTCATCAACCTATGCCTGCGAGTCATTATTTTCAGACATGAATAACATTAAAAACTCGGTTAGAAATCGTTCGACAGATAACTCCAGTTCAGCATGTATTCTGCTAAAAGTAACATCTTACAACCCTAACATAAGTTATTTGTCATCTAATCTGCAACAACAAAAGTAACAATAGTTTTACTTTAATTTAAATTACACGTATAATTTAAACAGTGCAAAACGTTACTATTTTTTTTGTAGTAAATAAAAAAGTTTAAGTTGATATTATTTATTATTATTATTTTCCCAATAATCACAGAGACAAAATTATTTGATGGTACGTCTATGACCTGATTAAACTTTTCTTTATAAAAATGACACGTCGATACGTAAAGGTTCGCCATCCCTGGTCTAGATGATGGCCGAAAGAGGAGGTCTCCCCCACCATTGTACTATAAAAAGTTCGTGAAAGTTCATAAACAGTTATGAGGGTTACATGGGGGTGGGAGTAGGGGCGATCGAAAGAAGGTAGGGGGGTCGAAAGAGGGTGTTCATCTGAGTAAAACCCCATAAAAAAATTGCGGCGGTCTCACCCCCATAAAAAGTTATGGGGGTTGAAAGTTTATTATTTTTACAATTTTCATACACTGTAATTCAAATAAAATTCAATAAAAAAACTATTTTCAAGCGGGTGGAAGTGGGGGATAGAAAGAGGGTGGTCACTTGAACAGAACCCGATAACTTAACGTAACCTAACCTAACCTACCCTGTTGATAAAGATATTTAAATAATGTTTTATATAACTTTCTCAATATTTTTATGTATTTTTCATTAGTTTTACCTTTGAATATTGTT
>NW_020438886.1:125707-131801 GCF_000699045.2 Agrilus planipennis
ATACTTCGCTTGGATGGAATTTAACGCGCCGAACATGACCGAGCAGAGCGCGAGAACTCCCGAACGCAGTTTCGGTTTCGGTCGTAGTTTCGGCAGGCTTGCCGCCGAAACCGAAACTAAACCGAAACTCGTTTTTTTGCCAAAACTCGACCGAAACCGAAACCGAAACCGAATTTTCGGTCGGACACTAATATAAAGTAATTTAACTGATTAAAACATTAAATTTTGTGTAATATTTACATTTTTATATAATACTGGGTGTGATTTATTTTAAGGAATTTTTTTTATTGGACCTCATTATTTTGGAAAAAGTTTGAGATAAAAGTTGTGCTTTCGATAGAGAAATCAACTAGCACATTGAATGTGACCTTGACCTTCCAGGTTATTTGTAGGCCAAGTCACTTTTTTTAATGTGACTATATTTTTGACCTCAGCAAATAAAACAACAGAAAATTTTGTAATCGAAAATGCTCTTGCATTTAATTTGCTCTTAATTTTCCAGTTCGTATAATTTAGAAAATTAAGCACAAATAAAGATCCGAAATATCTTGATTGAATGTCAGTATTCCGGAAGAAGTTTTAGACAAAAGTTGCGTGTGGCCATGAGTATCGCCTTAAGCTTAACCTTCAGGATTAATTGAAGTTTATGCAATATTTTTAATAGGAATACGTATTCTGACTCCAGAAATGGAAATGAAGAAGGAAATTCTGTAATCGAAAGATTTGTTCTTAATTTTTCGTAAATAGTTACTGAAAAATTAAGGAAAATTGACTAAATTTCTCGCTCTATCCATTCCTGTAATCAAAAATTCCTCTTTGAAAAAATTACTTGACCTTCAAATGATTCAGTTGGTCAAGTTTAAGGTCACATTCAAGGTTGCCAATTAATTTCCCTTTCGAAAGCATCAGGGCCGTCTTAACAATCCGGGCTATTGCCCTCGGCGACATTTTAGGAGGGGTGGCCAAACCGGGTGCAGATTTAGTTTTTTAGGTTGAAAGTTTTATATTTACTTCGAAGCTCATTCAATTTAATAACATCTTGCTCCTATTTCCTCTTATTATTTACCCCCTCGCCCTTTGACAAACTTCGTTCGTTTTGGGACGGCCAGTAATAAAAATAGACGTGAAAGCGAAATTTTAAGTAACGTGAACCAAAATTTCAGGACACAGCCCATTTATTAAAATCTATAAATGGGGGTGCCGGGGTCGATATCTGTTTAGTGAGCTGACTATTTCCGTCTGTTCCTCTTTACCTAGTTTCTTTATTATTTTCGTATTTTTGAATATGTAGTTCACGTTACCTATAATGATTCCAAGGAAAAATTTCCCCTTTAAAAAAAATCCTTGAAAAGTCATTTTAAATTAGACCTAATAATTTCTAGTCCAAAGATTAGTCCCTACAGTAAAGCCCCCACGATTTTCCCTAATGCTGTGATACTTTTAAGAATAAAGAATATTACTGACCTTACCCGTTTCTGTAGCTTCTGGAGAAAATAAAAGTTTCAAAAAAAGAGCTTTTTGTTTTCTAAGGGCGGCTAATTAACAGTTTGCCCGGGGCAGCGTTAATTGTAGAGACGGCCTTGGAAAGCCTACAACTTTTACCTAAAATGTTCTCCAAAATTATGATTCGTTTAAACTAAATGACACCCTGTACAGGGCGAGCTATAACTACTTGGACCAAAATATGAGGATCGGAGCAAATATGTTTTAATAAAATGTTGCTGTGGAAAAAGATGATAACTAACGCATGTATACTTCATTTACTTTCTCTAGCGATTTGCCCCTTCCAATGTCTTGGATGAGCGCTGACAAAATCGTAGGTAAGGAGAAAAAAGCTTATTATACGTTCGACTCTTGTTCGTTAAACATACTTTTTCATACAGTACCTGCCAAAAGTTATGTTCAATCATGAATAGTAGTGCGAGTCGAAAACAAGCGTTAAAGCCTTTAATATGTCTTCAAATATAAATAAACATCTCGTTGATATTTTCAGTAGTAAATGGTACCAATAACAGCACATTTGAGCAATGCAATTCTAGTGAATAAAATGGTCAATTTTTCCGTGCAGTACTGTACGGATTATACGCTAGTCACCGGTCAAGAGTTTGGTCCAGAGTTGTCTCCTTCCTTTTCTCAAACTTAAGGTCACATCGCTACAGAAAGTAAACGAAGTATAACACTCTTCCTAATATATGTACTACATGCAAATGGATAGGATTGATAAAATAAATTAAAAGCTTTAAAATCCTGGGACATAGCTTTATTTTACGGTGGGGTAGTTACGCCACTGAGTTTAAAGCTGTAAACATAGTTTGTAAATGTACACTGTTGATCTCCTATAATGGTACAATTAAATTAAAAAGGAGACTCGCCTTCGATTAGTACTGTAATAAGCGGAATTGTGTTTCCCTCGGTTTTTACGAGGCACTAGCTGTTACCCGTGACTTCGTCCGCGTGAAATTCGATTATATTGCAAACCCTCATTTTACACTTTTAAAGAGGTGTATTTTCAAAACTCATTTTATAGTGGATGGTATCATTCTATAAGAAACCATTGTGCACAATTTCAAGCTTCCTGGCTCAGCGGTTTCGGCCGTGCTTTGATCAATGCATCACACTTGGAACCCCTTTTTTACCTCTTTAGGGGTTGAATTTTAAAAAAACCTCTCCTAGTGCTCGTCATATGTTAAGTAGCAAGATTTAGGACAGGCAACGAATGTAGGGGATGTGGATATTGGAAAAAGGAAGAAGAAAGACGATGTAAAAGAGAGGAAGACAGCGTGAAGCATGTACCAGGGCGATGTGAGAATGAAGAGACGTGGGACGAATGTTATGAGTTGATGCATGAGGTTAGAGGAGATATTAAGAAACAGGAGATAATGTTGAATTATTAGACATTGAGTTTTGAGGACAAGGAAAGATTTATAATATTAAAAAAAAAGTTAAATTAAGGGTAAAATAAAAGGTGTCAGTGGGGGCAAAGAAAGAAGGGTTGAATTGTAGATCGGTAATGGATAGGAGGGTTAATAGCATGTTAATGATATAGTATAGGATTTAGAATAAGGTTTGATAAAAAATCATCGACGACCACATAAAACTAATTTTTCTGTCTCTCAGAAACAGTATTTTGTACTCTGGCTAAACGGTACTCTATGCCATTTTCTGTACTTCTGACAATGTGTCTACAAGATTTTATGATAATCGATTGAGGAGTTAAGGCGTGAAATCGTCCACATAAAAACTAATTTTTTACCATCCTTCAGAAACAATATTTTGTAGTTTATTATACAATAAAACATCTTTTTTTGTTTAATATTGTTTTGCCATCAAAACCATAGGTGTACGTACTTACGTGAATTTCAATTCAGTTGAAAATTTTTATTAAGTGATTCAAAATTTCAATTATTGTCAGATGGGCAGATGATGTTAAATTAAAACTTTAAAAAGTGGATCATCTATAAATTTAGCTTGGAATATTCCTTATTACATTTGTCATAAAATTATACCAGTATTTGCAGCTAGATTAGGAATAATTAATTTTGTAAAGATTTAGTTTGCAATTAGTGGTATTTACGAACTGAACATTGTTTACTTGACGGATTTTTGGTTTTAAAAGTGACATTTAATTTACAGTACCTATATAAGTCATGCTATTCAAGAAAATTTATTGCTCAGGTATTGTAGTATTTTGTTAAAAACTTATTTATTTATATTTTGTAAAGTTTATAAAATTTAAATTACGTAATTGTTTTGAAGCCCGTAGTTAAGAAGAATAATGTGATGGGATGTACGAGGGTGGATTGATAAGTTTCCGGCCTCACCAAGAGATGACGCCACTAGGCCTACCTTGAGGTGACATTCTATAGTACCATCCTTGGATAGCTTGTAGCTATAGTTTCAGCCCGATCTCCTTGCTAGTGTAGGTTTGACAGCACGCTGAACAAGACGCCTCTGTGGTTTTCGTAAAAATGGAAAAGCAGGAAAATCGTGCTGTCATCAAATACTTTTATTTGAAGGGGTTAACGCCGAAGGAAATTAAAAAAGAGATGGACTCAACACTGGGGACATCCTCCCCGTCATATTCAACCGTTAAGCAGTGGGTTTCCGAGTTTAAAAAGGGTCGTGTGAGCACCTCTGATGGGCCTCGCTCAGGACGCCCCGTTGAGGTCACAACTCCAGATATGATCGAAAGAATTCATCAAATAGTGCTGGGAGACCGCAGATTGAAAGTGCGTGAGATAGCTGAGACCTGTAAGATGTCATATGAACGTGTGCAACATATTTTGCACCAACATTTGCATATGGAAAAGCTCTGTGCAAGATGGGTGCCGCGTTTGCTAACAGTCGACCAAAAATTGATTCGAAAAAACATTTCTACCGCAAATTTGTCATTGTATAAGCGTAATCCAAGCGAATTTTTGCGTCGATTCGTAACCGTTGACGAAACGTGGGTCCACCACTACACTCCTGAAACCAAAGAACAGTCTAAACAGTGGATTGGACCAGGGGAACCAACTCCAAAGAAGGCAAAAACAATTTTTTCGGCGAACAAGGTTATGGCTACTGTTTTTTGGGATGCAAGAGGTATTATATACATTGATTACCTTGCAAAGGGTAATACTATCACTGGTCAATACTACGCAGACTTATTGCAACGTTTGAGCCACGAGGTGAAAATTAAACGACCTCATCTGGCGAAGAAAAAAATCTTGTTTCATCACGATAACGCACCAGCGCACACGTCAATCGTTGCGACGGCTAAAATCAACGATCTAAAGTTTGAATTGATGCCGCACCCTCCTTACTCTCCAGACCTAGCCCCGAGTGACTATTTTCTGTTCCCTAATCTCAAAAAATGGCTTGGCGGTAAGAGATTTGCGGACAATGAAGAAGTAATCGAAGCTGTAAATGGTTATTTTGAGGAGCTTGACGAATCAGTCTATAGAGATGGCATTAATAGACTGGAACACCGCTATGAGAAATGTATCAGCCTTGGAGGAGATTATGTTGAGAAATAAAAAAAAAAAATTTTTAAAAACCTTGTTTTTCTTGGTCAGGCCGGAAACTTATCAATCCACCCTCGTATATAGACGATAAATTAATGTAGTAATTTTATGTCTTTTCTTTCATCAGATTGTAAAGCATAATTTGCATTTTCACAACTGATTTTGTATGAGTTGTTACTTAATTTTGATTATAATTAAGCCAAACATAGAAATAGACTGATATATTGTACTCCTACAATTTCAAGTTTCGAAACAGGCAAGGAAATATGCTATGACTTTACTTGATGATTACGTGAAATCCTATAAAATACAGTATGTGTAGTTTTCGTATAATATTTTACTAATATTGACATTTTTTAATGGTATTGGAGGTGGACCTAACCCCATTATTTCTTTTCTAAACCCATTATCTTGTCTTTAACGTGTTCAGTCGTCAATCGCTAATTAGTATTTGATTAATGAGATGGGTAGCCAACTTTTCTTGTCTGCCAACAATTTCTGGTCAAAGTTCAAAATAATTTTCACAAAGAAAAAACTGAACGAATGAAAGTTTCCTCTTCACAATTAACAATGCTATCTCCCTCACCCCCCATCTCTTAAAAGTAATCACATAAAACAAAACCATGTTGAAGCATTTCTTTATTACCTCAACAGCTTAGTATGCAGTGTCGTAGAATTAATTTCTACCACATGGGGCGAATCTTAAATATCAAAGAGTTTTCATTACATACTAACAGTGATACATACGAGGGTGGATTGATAAGTTTCCGGCCTGACCAAGAAAAACAAGGTTTTTAAAATTTTTTTTTTTATTTCTCAACATAATCTCCTCCAAGGCTGATACATTTCTCATAGCGGTGTTCCAGTCTATTAATGCCATCTCTATAGACTCTTTTTTAAAAAAATTTTTTAGTAATTCAAAAGGCTTCGATTACTTCTTCATTGTCCGCAAATCTCTTACCGCCAAGCCATTTTTTGAGATTAGGGAACAGAAAATAGTCACTCGGGGCTAGGTCTGGAGAGTAAGGAGGGTGCGGCATCAATTCAAACTTTAGATCGTTGATTTTAGCCGTCGCAACGATTGACGT
>NW_020438886.1:132833-138497 GCF_000699045.2 Agrilus planipennis
CCATATTTAAAAGGGCACCAACCAAAAACTACTGCGTAGAATTAATTGGAATTTTTCACACACAAGCCTTGCTATATGAGCTCTCAAAGTATATAAAAATTATAAGGCTTAAATGTGAAGTTGGGTGCAAAAGAATACAATTAAATCCTCTGTCGGGAAAAAACGAAATGACTTTCCGAACAACCCTATATTTTGATTTTTCAGATCTAATACAGGAACGTCCTTATGACCGAAAAGTTAATAAATTTCAGCAGCAAAACATACCTCGGAGCATTTGCAAGAACAGTGCATAAAAAAAATATGCAACCGTTTTTTGCCCTGGAATGGATAAATTTTTTGGAAATTTGTTTTTAAAAGTATAATATTTTCTGTATCACCTTTGCCTATTTCAACAGGGCGCGGGCGCCCCGACGTTATTTGTGTTCATAGGCCCCTGACTCTTAAATCCGGCGCTATAAGTAATTATTTTATAAGTGGAGAGTAAAAGAAACATAAATTACTATAATAGGGTGCCAGTTTTTCTTTTTATTCAATCGTTCTCATAATTATTTAATGTTGCAATAAATTAGCAACTGCACACTAGATAATTTGATGTATAATTAGCTGTTATAAATGAAGTACGTACATAACATTTCCCCTATAGTTAGCAACCAAGCTGTGGAAGTTATTGCCTACTGAATTTATGATGCAATGAATGCCACACATGCCAAAAGCCATAAGAAAAGTAATTTTACTGAAGCTGCTCGAAAAATACACTGAACAATTACTTAAATGCTTAGTCCGAAACCACTAAATTAAATAAATATTCCTTGTTAACATTTTTTATGAATAGTAATTGCCACGCTGTACCAAGGAAAAAGAAGCAATCAGTTTTACTAATTGAGTTTCAAGCTCGTTAATTATTTTATTTTATTGTCGTTTTGTAGTAAGGAAGAATAAACTGAACGTAAGTACAACAAGTTTGATGTAAACTGTGAAACTGATGGCGTTTGTTTCTTCGCTATAATATTTCTGCGTTTCGACCAAGAAAAGAAAGTTTCGCGTTAGAAATTAATTTAAAAAATATACTTACACATGCATGTTTGTATACAGGGTGAATCTTTCTCAAGGCGCAGAATAAATTTAAATTAAAAATTAGTTATTTATGTTGTATCCTTTCGAGAGAAATTTAGTGTTGTTTTATATTTCTTAATATATTTATTAGTTTTTGAGAAAAATCATTACAAACAAATTGGTAAAGGCTTTCGCGGCCAGTTGATGATCTGATTCTGTCCTGATTCGTATTTAAAGGCCGTCTTCTGTTGAAGTTGCTTCCTAACGTTTCGCTAACAGGAGTGGCGAGTTTAGAGGTCCTTCCATCTTCGATGCTGTGTATGTGGACTCACCACTCATGCTAGCGAAACGTTAGGACCTTTAGACACGAAATACGCGTCAACTTAAAATTTCAGGCGATTTTTGTATAAAACATAAAAGATAGATAGTCCCTGAAATTGATAAAATAAGGAAGTAATACGTTACTGAAGTGGACAAAATTAGCATTTCTTGTAATGGTTATTTTAGGGAACCGTCAGGTAACGAACAGAGAGCATTCGGGATTTTAATTTTAATTCCATTTAAGGTAAAATTTATGAAAAAATTTTTAGTTTGTTAAATTATTCTTGAGACATTCGATAATATGTGAATAATCGACCTTTATTTGAATTCAACTCACAGGATAATAATCGGTTAAATCCTCTCGTTCTTCAGTTATTTTATGCACTCACGTTCTTTTTCGTCTTGATTGACTCAAAGCGAGCTTTCTTCTTCAGCAGAGAAACTGCCGGATACGTTGAATAGAAAACAAGAGAGAAATAATAGGAAAAATCACGGAATACACACTTTTAATAGCTTTTATTTTCATATTGGTTCGCTTTGACTTGTCCGCGTTCTGTCTGACTACCTTTTAGTCTGCGGCGGACTGCCGACCTTCATTTCGCCTCCTGTTTGACAGAGCCTTTAGTTTTTAGGAATTCTCAATCCAAAAAGAAAACGGAACTCCTTATAAAATCAGTTAAGGTGTTCAATTAATTATGTGAAGTATACTAAAATACTGGTATGCAAGGGAAGAAAAAGTAGGGAAAAAGCGAATATAAAGATAGGAGACGAAAGATTATATGAAGTGGCTGATTTTAGCGATCTAGGAAGTCAGATAAGTCAGGACGAAAGGAGTAGTAGGAATATAAAGCAGAGGATAGCGCAGGGTCGCGTCGCCTTTAATAAAAAGAATTCACTTCTATGCTCGCGAACGGTTAATTTAGAAATTCGAAAAAGGTTCTTAAAGGTGTATGTTTGGAGCACGGCGCTGTACGGCTGCGAAACATGGACAGTGAGCGCGGCGGAAAAGAAAAGGTTAGAAGCGTTCGAAATGTGGTGTTATAGG
Organism: Agrilus planipennis; assembly: GCF_000699045.2. NCBI lineage: Eukaryota > Metazoa > Arthropoda > Insecta > Coleoptera > Buprestidae > Agrilus > Agrilus planipennis. Next base: position 135,253 of record NW_020438886.1, read on the forward strand.
CGAATGATGAGGATAACATGGGTAGAAAGGGTTAGAAATGAAGAGGTATTAGAAAGAATAGGAGAAAAGAGGACTCTATGGAAGTCAATAAAAAATAGGCGAGATAGGTTGGTAGGACATCTTCTCAGGCATGAAGGTCTAGTTAGAGACATATTAGAGGAGAACCCTTCAAAATGTGGTGTTATAGGCGAATGATGAGGATAACGTGGGTAGAAAAGGTTAGAAATGCAGAGGTATTAGAAAGAATAGAACAGAAGACTCTATGGAAGTCAACAAAAAATAGGCGAGTTAGATTGGTAGGACACCTTCTCAGGCATGAAGGTTTCGTTAGAGACATATTAGAGACAGAAGCAGGAGTTAGAAGGGGTAGAGGTAGACCTAGATTAGATTACTGATGTGGGTTGTTCTAGTTTTAGGGTAATGCGAAGTTTAGCTCAGGATAGGAAAAAATGGAGGTACGTGTTCAACCAGTCCCTAGGACTGACGACCTTATAATGATGATAATAAGGGCTTTTTTGGGTAACATAAAAATATTTTGAATAATATGCGAAAATATATCATTCCCTCCTTATTTTCAGAGACTACTGGTGTGGACCTAAAATTTAAAAATTCAGGAACCATAATACCCTACTTGAAATTTACAGACAATAATGTAATATACCTTATTAGGACTTAAGCGTACGTATAGAAATTAATTTTACAAATGTCATTCCTTCTTGTCGACCACGATACAAATCGAAGTTAATTTTGTTTACGTAGCCAGATGGTATTATTCGTGCGCAATTAAAATGTAAAATTGACCTGTCCGAGAATTTTAATGAGATATCAGCGTTAAGCTTTTACTGAATTTATTCCATTTGAAAGTTTCACCCTGTATATATTTAATGATAAGATGGTGGGCGCATGCAAATTACTATCGTATTGGAATGTGGTATCAGGTTTTCCTATATAGTGTGTTACTTAGAGGCGCCAGTTAGTCGTTACCTTCCAAATAACGCTTAACATGTTGCAGTTTATATAGCACACGGAATTTAGAACTCCTTCTGTTAAATAAACACCTCCTAATTTCGACAAATCCTTCAAAATACCCGAAAGTATATTATCAAAACGATAGCCGGAACCTAAAAAACAGATACACCGTCTCTTCCACATACGCTTCCCATTTTTATTCATAATTATTTGATAATCTAATTAAATTATAATTCACCTGTTGCATTAGTTGTTGTTTACCTTGTAGCTTATGGATTGTTTTTTGTCTTGGATTCATTTTTTATTGCCATTATCCTAGAGATAAAATAAAATGACAACTGCATAAAATTACCTCTTAACGAGTACCAACCCAGCGTGGCATAGATAGGTCTTATTCAGCATGGCTTATATAACGTAATTGAACTTATCAATCATTTTATCTCTAACGCAAACGAGCTCGGAAAATTTTATGAAAGGTAGTTGAATGTATTTACAACGATTTTGTATCGAAACGATCTCCTTGATCGCAGATTTTTAAAGTTACGACTTCGACATAGTACACTACAAAGTAATTGGCCACCTATTTTAATTCAACAAATGCCTCTCTAATTTTTCAGACTTCTTTTAAGATTAGAACCAGCGGCGGTTTCCTCTTAGTATGAAAAATGCAGGGAACATAAAACTTTTTAAATAAATATATGTATGTGCAATATTTGATTTATTACTTACATATGTTAGATATTATATTGAATGCGTTCTATTTATATGTTATTTTTCGAGATCCGTACCGTACCCGAAAGATTCAACGGAGAACCCTATTGTTAAGGTAACGCTGTGCGCCAGAACTTCATCTCTCATCGTCATTCTATGCGAAATGAGATATCGATTTGAAATTTACATAGGTATACATAATATGTAAATACTTGGTCCAGCGACGAAATTCGTGTTTAGAGTGTTATTATAAACTATATTTGAAGCAAGGGACAATTCTTGATGTCATATTTCTTTTGACGCATTCAGAGTAAAATTATAGTAAGCGCGCGCAACAGCATGCAACATGCAACGGAAGTTTCACAGCAAAATAAATCACCTCATCATCAGCACCTGCACGCATTTCCTTAAAATTAGAACATCTCGCATCCTTAATTATTTGTGAACAGTACTTAATCTAATCTAGATCTACCTCAACTCCTCTTATCACCTGTTATTGCTTCTAATACGTCTCGAACTATTACTTCATGCCTGAAACGGTGTCCTACTAACCTATCTCTCCTATTATTCATTGACTTCCGTATAACTCCCTGTTCTTCTCCTCATTCCTAACTTCATCATTCACCTATACCACCACATTTCGAAAGCTTTTACACTTTCAACAATCTTTTTCAGATTTCTAGCTTGTTTGTTGCATTTGTTACTCAATTTTATTTTGGTTACATCCACATGTGCCGCCTCTGTTTAGAATGCAAGTGTGCATTTAAAAATTGCAACTACATATGTATAAAAAGGTCTGTCATGTGCATCCAAATTGAAAATATGGCAACTGTTCTTGAAATGACAATTTTTTTGTCGGTATATAGTACATATGTATAAGGTAGAATCTTGCGAAACAGATGTATATGATATACAGATATATAGGCACAAGAAGTAATATGCATATGCCGTAATATGGCAGGTTTCAAATATGGTAAGATTTACTTCAACTGGATATTAAACGAAATCTACAACATTCTAATGCAGCTGGTTGCTGAAGCATCGTAAGAATTTTGTTGAAATCTTATTACGGTACCTCCAGTTTATTGGAAACAAAAAACAACGAACAAAACCATAAAAGTAACTCGTTAATATAACAATATTGTCACTCATTCCAATTAACCGAACACAAGTATAAATACTTGCACGAACGTAAATTCTCATGAAAGAATGTTATTTATTATTATTACCTACTTTCTTATTGGTTTATTACACATCACTATAAAATTTGGGGTATACAAATACTCTGTGAGATTTCGAGTAATTCTATTCTTTGTTATCGATTATTAATCAATCATATTATTATAATTTTTTACATTGTTTGTATTAAAAGGAATTTTATTCTAATATTTATTTTATGAGTATGTAATTGTGTGCAAGACTTGTTCGCGTGGACTTTTGGATTTGTTTAGACTGTGATATAATAATCGGTAGCTTCAGTAGTTTTTGAATTTTTGAATCGATGGTGGTGAACGGAAATATTTCAGTATATATTTTTATATATTTTATATATTATTCAGTAAACA
>NW_020438886.1:140367-169490 GCF_000699045.2 Agrilus planipennis
ATGAGAAGGATGCACTCATTTGAAAATTTCAACAGATTTTTATTTTTTCTGAAGAAATCAATGTTTGGCGAAACAAATATCAAGTAAAATTAAAAATCTGTTGAAATTTGCAAATTGGTTTTTTAAATATTTATTGTGAGTTTCAAAACACGTAAAATATTTATCTCTATCGAAAATACCCTTATAGTGAAGTCTAATAATGTTTGTAATTATTACTATTTAATCATATTAACTGTACTACATCTCGCAATTTGAAGCAGAATGCGATTTATTCAAATAAATTAGAAGTTTCTACTGCGATACATTCGAATATTGTTATTCGATTCGTAACAAATTATTAGAAAATTTCGAGTATATGTACAAAATGGTTTGTTTTGATTTACTATATCAAATATAAAATATAGTTTTCCTCTTTTGTATATCAATGCTAAATGCAAAATACTTTTTTAGTACATACTACTTTATGTATTGAAATTTTTCTAGTCCATGAGTGGTATTTGCCTTTGGTACCAGTAAAAATTTTAATAAAGGATATAACATTGATGCCAAAATAGTTTCTTTAGCGTAATAAAAGGTAATAGCCAAAATAGGGTTGTAAATAATTTTTGTTGACGTAAAAGCAATATTTTTATATAGAAAAAAAATTACAATTCCATTTTAGTTTTGATCTTTTACACAGTGGAATAAAGGGAAAAAAATGGAATCCATAATTTCATTAGTTATCGAAATCGTTTTTTAATGCAGCCCAAAAAATAACATTGAAATAAATTCGGAAAATATTATCGAATCTGCAATATTTTGAATTATCCATTTCTAAGGAGTTCATATTTTTTTTACTCTAGTTCAACTAAGTATAATAAAAGGCATCAAAGAATGTCTCATCTTTGTCTCCTTTCAAGCTTTTAATACTTTCAGTGGACAATGTGGGCCGCTTTTGTTCATTTTATTCAATAAAGTTTGATCGTGATGGACATATACCGACTGCATCGATTTATATAACTCCTGTGTACCTAACGTTACAAGTAACAGGTATAGAAGCATACATACAAATACTGTCATGCGTTGTAACTTGCATATAAAAAAAAATATATTCTCCAAGAATTTATTATTTTAATTACATTGAAATCATTTTTCACCCTAAACAATTTATTTTGGTTTCAGTGTAAATAAGGAAGCATATAGAAGATTTGTTGCTACAGAAATTATAACATAAAGATAGAAAAGGTATATCTAAATCACTTCTAACAGAAAAATATGAATCATACTTAATCTTCGCAGCTGGTGATAAAATGTACACTCCACTATTAGTCGAGAAAAACTCCAATATTTAAAAAATGAGCAAAGGTCTGCAAGGTTTTCTTAAAAAATATTTTATACTTAAGTAAATGTGAAATATTAAATAGGTGTCTACAANAAGCATTTTGCATTTACGTTAGGAAAAGTATTTTGAATAAAATACAAAATGCTTTTCTCATAAAGGTATATAAATGTAAAATAAAAATAGGTATTATGTATTTGCATTTTAAATGCAAGTATTGCAAATAAATGATTTCTTTATCCACAGCCCTATTTACTATTATAAGGTAGTGTCGCCGAAGACGGCCCGGCTCCTAGGATAGCCCACTTTTAAAAATATACGGTTATGATTATTCGAAACATTTGAAATTTCGCGGGTTTATGCTACTAGTGCCATAGGCAATAGTGCAAGTGAGTTTCATTACCGACGCGTCGCCATTTTGAAGGCAGACGACAGTTGGCTTGGTCAAGACGATGCACGTTTTATAACCTCCATTATTATTATATATTATCATTTTGAAAATTTACAAATTTAAAACAAATCTCGTTGCTCTAAACTGTGAAAATTTATATTTAATCTATTTGTCAGCGAATTATAGGTGAGTGTTATTATTTTATTTCCTTTTTCGTATTTTTATGAGATTATACTCAATCCGAGTGTAATTTCCTATCATGGCCCATAATATAATTCCCAAACATAGCCCGGGCCTTCCTAGGTTTATTGAAATGTAGTGTTAGTATATTTTTGTGTTTGTATGTTTGTTTATTATAAGTTTTGTCATGGATGCAAGGTGGATAGACTTGATGATATGCGTCAATGCCAAAAATGCCAAAAATAGTATCATAAAGTCTGTGTGAGTTTAACCAAAGGCGATGAGGAGCAATTCATATGTTCAGAGTGCAATTTCTGATTAAGGATAAAGTTATTAAATAAATTCACTTTTGAGATTTTTTTCAGTTTTTTTATGAGTGTACACACTCAGTTAAAGACAGTAGCGTCTAATTTGTTTTAATTAATTAAGTATATTTTGATTGATCTCAAAGTTAATTTTCAGTATTCCTTAGATAGCCCACCTATGAATGACATTAAAAAAAATATATAAAAAATACCTGATTTATTTTTATTTTTGATAAGTAACTTTCAAAGTTGATCGCAAACTTAAATGTTATTTTATTTAGTATTTTGTTTTTATATTATAGTTGATTTTCATTTTGATAGATTTAAGACAGCCCACATTTAAATTTTTGGATGACTTTTTTAGCTTTTATGAATAATGTTATGAGAAGGATGTGTTTTTATTTTCATATTTTATGTTAAAAATGTTTAAGTGTTTATAATGCTTATATTTTCATTAATATTTTTCGGGCCATCTTGAGCGATCAGCTTCCCAAGATAGCCCAATACCAATTTTCTAAAAAGTGTTTACATTTGTGTTAAAATGCCAAAAGTTTTACTACTTTTTTAGATATCTTGTTTCTCAAATAAATATATAACAACTTCCATTATGTTTTTTTCTTTACTTTACTTATCTGCAAAATTTTACGAGGTTTTGAAATTAAGTGGGCCTTCATTGGCGCCTGTACCTTATTACAATTGCATCGAAATTTCTGATGCATATGACGTATAACTTTATCTTAAAAATAAAAGAAGTCTGATCTAAAAATAGAATTTGTTTGCTGCAAAAGTGGTATTAAGTTGAATTAGTAGTCAAATTAATTCATGATGATGAATACTTTATGATCCAGTCTTATTTTCTTATCATCTCTACTCTCAGACAGAGTGAAAATAACATAATCTTTTAAGAGGTTTTGGCCTAATCCGTTTCAAAAGCTTATTCTTTTGAGATTACGTTACAAATGCAGTACAAAAGTCTGCTGTTAAACCAATTTATTTGTTTCCAAATAACACTTACACAAGTTATCAGACATTTTTCTTGGTACATATACGAATTTCTTATATTCGATCAAAACAAAATTATAAATGAGATAACTATAGGGTCAAGCATTCCCCTCAATTGCATACGATAGAGGGAGAACCCTTTTAGAAAAATGTGGTTTATAATTTGTTAGGAAACCATTGTGTACAGATTTAGGCGTAGCGTTAATTCACAATATTAATTAATATTAATTGCGTTGAATATTTGTGAAATGCGTCACTTTATTTATCTAGTTAATAATGTAACGTACTCCATTTGTTCATTATTTTTTTGTTTTTTTTTTTAATAATTCGCCGCATGTTTATCGAAAAGACAATTCTTGAAGCTCCGAAAGGAGGCGAAAGATCATTAACATGGTGTGAGCGTAAACAATATAAAATGGAAATAATATAATATGGAATGTCCGTATCGTCCAAGTCCAGAGGGCAATTCGTAATAGTTCATAACAAAAAACAGTGCGTTTCTGTTTTCTCAGAAAGAAATTATCTAAGAATAATCACGTACAACAAGTCATACTCGTACCTTATACGTTTAATGAGTTAAAAAAGCATATCTAGAGTTACGAACAGTACTAATTATAATATTTTAAATTATTTGCCTTTACTACAGTTGTGATAAACTATTTGCATTTTCATACTAATAGGATGACGTATCAAGGTAAGATCCAAGGAGTCCGATTGGTTAAAAGTATAAGTAATAAAAATAATGCCAGAAGGCGATCCTTATCAAGACGATAGTGATGCACAAAGCAAGATTTTTTAGAAAATACTACAAATGACACCAGTGAACGCCACCTGTAGCACGATGCTACATTTTAGAATTACGTATGCTGATGAGATCCAAAAAGATCGAAATCGCGATCCGCGTCTGGCAGTTTCGACAGAATACAGACCACTTCGAATTATTTTACAAGATTTAAATCTAAACTTCTTGGAAATGAATAATCTAAAATATTGGATTGATATTGTTTTCCGGGCTCAATGTCATGGTCCATGGAATTTTGAAGTTCCAAATTGATATCAGCATCTACCAAATCACTATTTTTCGTATCTTTAGTAAAAGACTGCGAGTCTATGAATTACGGCAAAACAACATCGAATTGATATACGCCAACTGTGTAAAACTAAAAACTGGAGGATATTGTGGTGTGCTAATAAATGCATATAATCTAAAATTCGTAGAAAACGATTCGAAAAACTTCACTTATTGGATAAACCCAAAGTTAAAGAAACTATGGATTCCATTTCTTTCTCTAATTACAAAGTGTAAAAAATCAAAAACAAAAGGGAGTTGTAAAAATTTTGATATAAAATGATTGATATTGATTTTACATCAATAAAATTATTTGCAGCCCTGTTTAGGCTCTGATCTTTCACGGCAAACCAACTATTTTGGCATCAGTGTCTTTTTTTCCAATTAAAACAGATAACAAAATTAAATTAGGAAGCATATAGAACAATTATTTGTTGCTGAACTGAAGAAACTACTATATATTATAAAGATAGAAAAACTATATCTCAGTCACTTCAAACAGAAAAATATAAATCATACTTAATCTTCCCAGTTGGTGATATAGTGCAAACACCACTATTAGTCCAGAAAAGCTACAATAATTAAAAAATTGGTAAATGCCTGTAAGGGTTCTTAAAAAATATTTTATACTTAAGTAAATATAGAAAAAATGCTGGGGGGCGGGCAGTCCCTCTGGATTACGCCGGAAGGTAGGGCGGAAGGCCTTCTTCAGCCTTTTTTCAGGAATTGTGGGAATGGGTGGGTGGTGGTTCAAGCGAGAAATGTGAAACGGACGAGATGAAGACAGAAGAGAATGAAAAATTATCTATGGAATATTATTGCCCCAACANTTATTATTTGTTTAACTTAAGATACTTTTATGTATATAGGTATATGTATATTTATTTATTTATATTGTATATTTCTGGAAAAGTATCATCTAGGACACTCGTTTCAAAGTTTAAGTAAATTTCTACATATTAACATTATTTTTGAATTTGTAATTTGAGTAGTTTTAAAATAAGTAGTTGATCGAAGAACATGTTTTTGGAATAGTCTTTTCGCAATATAAAATACAAAAATTTCAAAAAAAATGCGTTTTTGAGTTCCTTACTGCTAGATCTCTCAAACAACACCCCACATGATAGATACTCGAAAAACAAATCTTTTCGGGTTACCTACTTGACTTGTGCATACATTTCCTCTAATATTTTCATACAAATATCATTAAATCGCTAATAGGAAAAGTATGGATTAAAATTAAAATTTATTACTAGATATACGAAGTTTCAAATTTCTCGGTTTAATTAATTTTAAAGATTTTATAAGGATTCCTGTGAGAGCACCTATTTAACCGAATCTTAAAAATATACTACATTGAAAATTTCACTAATAAAAGTGGCTGAATTCTCCACTAGAGATAACTCTGACTTGCCCCTGACTATATTTTCACCTAACTACCTATTGAAGGGAGTTAAATGGTGTTTTTTATATTCATTTACATAGTTAGGAGGCGCTTTATTAACTTTTAATCCCAGACTGGCTAATCACGCGTTGTAGTAAAATTTGTGTGCTTTGTATTCAATTTAATCGAACTACGTAGAAGACGAAGTTACATCAGCAGGGTAACAAAATCAATATTGTTGATAGCTATATCGACAACGGTGTTTTTCTCCCTTTGAAAAACATGTAGTATGCCTTCGTACCGCTAAATTTTCTGTTTAATCGTTGAGCAATGAAGCCATTTAAAATTAATGTGAGCTTCTACAGTTTTCAGTCCAATTATAGAAAAATGTGTATTATTATTATTATTATTATTATTCCGCGTTATAGGTAACCTTTCAGTTCATTAAATATTTTTTTCCTTCAATAAATAATAATCAATATTGGTTGATAAGGCAATTGACCATAATGGACAAACAATACATTCACATTAAGATACAATAATGTATGTATTTATAGAACATCGTCACGTCCGGAAACAGTAAAATTATCTATATCAAGTGGAGCATAAAGTGAAATTCAAAAGATTATTTATTCATTATAAATATTATATGTACTTATACCTAAACATTATACCATTTCCGACGCCTCCGCCATTATTTTATATGAAAATATTCTTTTTTTTAAATAGTCCTGCCGAATATTTATTCAGGATGAAATGACAATACTTATATTTTTGGTATTAAACAAGAATTATTAACAGGTAGGTACTCTAAGGATGATGACTTTTTATATCACCTTTCGCAATCAGTAGGTGAACTGATGTTGTTCTGATATAGGTTTAAAGTGGCGACTTCTGAAGAAGTTTGCGAAACGTTAGGAACGAACTCCAACTCACAAGCGCCTTTAGACGCGAATCAGAATAGCATCAGTTGAAGGATTATCTTCCGATTAATTTTTTTATAAGCATTTAAGTTTAGGCTAGAAGCGTTTTGAAATGTGGTGTTACAGGCGAATTTTTCTATAAGTTTATACTCAATCCCTAAAGATACTATCTCATATTAGCAACCCTCATTATCTCATAATAGGAGACCATTTGCCTGAGACGTAATTTCTGAACTTTATAATACTTTTTGATATAATAAATAATGTATTATAATTAGAACTAAATGGCCTCTCATAAATAAACTTCGTTAAATACCCTCTCGAATAGTGATTAGTGCAATAATTTATGTTTTATGTCGAAAACAAAAAATGGTATCTCATATTCGGCATCCTTACCCTACTGTCTACAAATAGTTAAGGATGTGAGATGTTCTAGTTTTAGGGAAATGCGAAGATTAGCTGAGGATAGGAAAGAGTGGAGGTGCGTGTCCAACCAGTCTTAGGATTGACGACCTTATGATGAGATGATGATAAGCATTTTAGGGCTTTTTGTAGATCTTTTAAAATAAGTTATCAAAATTGAATATTATCACAGATACCCACTTTCATTCCAGATTAGGTTAGGTTATAGCTTAACAGGTCGGGTACAACAGTCCCAAAGAGGCCTTCCAGTTTTGGATAATCCATTCAAAAATATGAAATATGTATACCTATTTGAACGTTTCTATTCGATATAAATTAATAAAATGTACCTATTGAGTAACATTATCAAAGTTTTCCATAATAATTAAATTGTTTTTTTTTTATAAATTTTTATTTAGTTTTGGTAATTTTCTTATTCAAAGCCCCGCTGGAATACGATATGTTTTACACAATATCTTTGTTTTTAAATTAGTGATAGATACCAGTATTATTCGTTCTCTAAAACTGCTGCCATCCGGTTAAATGTCTAAATTTATCTAATAAAAGCTACAGGAAATATAACAGCATATATATCTATATCGACAAGTTAATTTTACGTAAATTGTCGAAAGTAATCGTAACACTTCCGTTAAAATTTAGAGAGTTTAGAGTTATCATTCCGTTTGCTCGTTTACACCAATTTAGAATAGAAGTAGTTATGCGTCTTTTAATTTATCTCATGGGCTACACTCTAGCTAATGTATTAGCTATTTTAGAAAGAGGTAAGTACCAAGTATTTGTGTAGGTACTAAATATTAATACTCTGTGTATATTTCGCACAGAACTTCGCTCAGATCGTCATAGGAGGTACTTGGGTTTAGGGAGAAGGTTTAAGGTAATTGTGGTATCCATTAGAGGGTGGTCAATTATTTTTAGTGCTAATTAATTCAGATTAACCGCCGATACCAGGAATGCGTAGGACCCGGCGATTTACCGGGACATTGCAAGCATCCCCTTTTTTGTGCTATGAATGTCGTCGGTTCGTCGAAAAATCCCGTCGAACATCTTTGTGTCATAGAAAAAACGTAAGCGATATCGAACCAAAAATGAATCTCGTAAAACTAATAAATAACTTTTACAAGGTTCGTGGGGGTTTGTTGTCCAGATGACATCTTGTTAAGTAATATAGTGGGTTCCCGAATTATTATGGACCTTCCTGCAGGAGGTGAAGATTACGATGAACAGCAAAATTTCACAATGGGTAAGAAGAAAAACACTTTTCTTTCTTGCTTATAAATTTGATAGTAATTACAATTACACACTGGCAACGAATTGAGCGAGTCAGTTAATCTGTAAAACTGCTGTTTACTCGTTTGCCAATTTTCAACGTCCCAACAATAAGTATCCTTAAAATAAGAACAATTTTAAAGCATTTGTTCGACCTCGTATATCTAAACTTTTTTAATAATTCCGAATGAAGTCGATCAAAATAACTTTTATCGAACTATCATATCAGAACATCTTCAGTTGTCCATTTTATTATATTTTCTCGTAAATAATTCAAAGTTAATAATAGAGTGTTCTCAAAATAACCTACGTGTAAGATTTTTTGTTCCGAATACTTCCAGACATCATTTACTCTTTACATTTTCAAACAACTTTTTCGTCTTTATATTATCACTGTAATAAAAGTAGAATATTGATAAATCTTAGGTTTTACTGGCAGTTTTTAGGATCTACCAACAAGAGCTGGTAAATGTAAGGGTTAATACAAAATGGACGATTTTTTTGAGTTTTATCATTCGAGTTTGGTACTTGCTAAGTTTTATAAATTACGATTAGTAAATATACACTTTGGCAATAATATAATCCACTTCATCATCATAATGTCGTCAGTCCTAAGACTGGTTGGACACGCACTTCCACTTTTTCCTATCCTAAATTAATATTCGCACTTTCCTAAAACAAGAACATCCCACCTCCTTGACTGTTTGTGAACAGTAATCTAATCTAGGTCTATCTCTACTCCTGTTAACTTCTGTTTCTGCTTCTAATATGTCTCCAATTAAGCTTACAATCGCATTTCTTCGTCAATCGTCGAGCATTTCTTTATGCAGTTGCATTTTTTTGAATTCTTGACCTATTGTCAAAGACAACTTTTTTCTTATTTTTTTATCTTATATCTTTTTTTTAATTTTTGTTTATTTTACATATCAAATAGCATTTTAAAAATGTTTTTTTTAACTTATTTAAGTAACTTGAGACATAACTTTAAAGTTTAATAAATTTCAATTTCAATATTTCTTTCTAAAAACCATGATTTTTTTCCATTCTTAATAACAACTTTTTGATTTCAAATACTACTGGAAATATTCTTTCACACTTTAAAATTTTTTCTTCCTTATTTCCTTACGTATTTTATGGACAACCCCCTTCACAAAAAACCGGAATATGAATCGATTTATATATATATTCTTTTATATTTTTATTATGCATGTTAGAATCCAGAGAACTGGAAATCATTTACGGTGTTGTAGAACACTAAAAGGTTCAAAACTCTAAGTTCTTTTTAGTTCCTGAAGAAAGTAACTTTAACTTTTTATCGAAAAGTACTTCGGACGCTTGGTGTCGGGGTTTGGCGTAGTCTGTGTATGGGTTATAAACGATGCACAAGCAATTCGTGCGTTATATACATATACGAGGCCTGTTCAAAAAGTATCGCGATTTTGTGTTTTTTCAAAAGTTATTTATTTATCCATGAATATCCATTTTGTCCCCTTCAAGGTAATCCCCAGCAGATATTATATACTTGTGTCAACGTTTTTTCCAATCGTCGAAACACGTCAAAAAATCATTTCTTCAGATCTTGTTTAGCTCCTTCCGTCTTTATCTTCTCAATTGTAGCGTCGTCCTTTCATGGGCCTCTTCAGTTTCGGGAACAAGAAAATGTCAGAGGGGTCAGATCTGGGGAATATGGTGGTTATGGCATTATTAGTGTGTTGTTTTCGACAAAAAATTAGCACACAAGTAACGATGTGTGAGCATGGGCAAAAAGGTGCAAATGCCAATTTTTGTTCTTTCGAAAATCCGGGCGTTTCTGGCGGATTGCTCCGCGCAAATTGCTCATAACTTGCAGATAATATTCCTTATTGACCGTTCTACCTTGTAGCAAGAACTCATGATGTACCACGCCCCTGCAATCGAAGAAAACTGTAAGCAAAACCTTCACGTTCGACCCAACAGCTTCCATTGGGATGATTGAGTTTTGCTTTCCATGTCATAATCATAAACCCATGATTCGTCACCAGTTATGACCCTCTGGAGCAAATTTTGGTGGTCGCGGATAGAGTCCATTTCAATGCGATGCTGTTTTTGGTCGAAATTGAGCAATTTTGGTACGAATTTCGCGGTGACCCATCTCATGCCCATGGCAAGAGCCAATCGATATGTTTAAGTCCTCTGCAACTTCTCTGACGATGATTCAACGATTGGCCAATAGTATTTTCTTCACTTCATCGATGTTTTCGTCTGTTATTGACGTGCTCGGGCGTCCGGTACGCTCTTCAGATCATCTCAGCCCTCTGAGAACATTTTATACCACCGATCAACGTTGATTTGGTTCACGGTAGCTTCACCATATACCATGGTCAACATTCGGAATGCGTCCACGCACTTAATTTTGTTTTTCACACAAAATTCGATACAGATTCTTTGATCCATTTTTTGGAATAGGCAAAAATTGAAGACGAGCCAAAACAAGTGCAAGCAAAGCAGCCGTCAAAAATTAATTAAACATTCAACATGGCCGGTATAAGTGAGAGACATGAGTACCAACATAATGCAACAAAAAAAATCGAATATAGGTACGTAACCCACCCGCGGAAATTCAAAATTTGCGATACTTTTTGAAGAGCCCTCGTACATATAATAGGTTTATTTTGGAAAGTTTACATAGTATTTTGGAAACGGATCTTCAAAATGAAACTTCTAATTTATTAAAACGAACAACGCAAGGAGGGTGTGACGGAGAGAAACTGAAGTAAAAGGGTTCCTTTTGGATACGGAACCTTTAAAAAAAGTCCATTGTTCATTACTCATTAGTAACATTTGATAAATAGAAAGGAACACACTCGCTACTTTTCTTCGGTTTCTTATATTACATTATTATCGTAATTATATTTATCTTAAAAATAACTTTTAATTTCCCCAACAAATTATTACCCATACGTAATAAAAATTTATCTTATTATTCTCATAATAAAATCTACTGTAATAGTTCCGCAATCCAAGGTAAACAAAGTACTTAATGATCACTTTTTTGTACACATATTATTGAAAAGATAGTATCCGTAATTGAAGCTTTAGCCGGTTGTCAATCAATTCAATTGGTAATTAATAATCGATCGTGTCTTATTTTTCGCTTAAGGTATAATTCTTCAATGTTGTAGGCACATAACAGTATAATATGCAATACGTACACATTAGTACATATGATATATTTATCGTACTTTCATAAAAATATAAGAAAATTGTTATTTACACGTAGTTATACAATCACTTTTGAATTTATACTTAAACGTAAAAATTTATTCAAAAAACTACAAAGTCTATTTGTAATGACCTAATAATTTGATTTGATCCTTATGGCGATACATTTTCGTACAGTATATATCGGGTTGTTCGGAAAGTCATTTCGTTTTTTCCCGACAGAGGATTTAATTGTATTCTTTTGCACCCAACTTCACATTTAAGCCGTATAATTTTTATATGCTTTGAGAGCTCATATAGCAAGGCTTGTGTGTGAAAAATTCCAATTAATTCTACGCAGTAGTTTTTGGTTGGTGCCCTTTTAAATATGGAGAGCGATAAGCAGCATTTTCGACATATCTTACTGTTTTACTACAGAAAGGGTAAAAATGCTGTTCAAGCCAGAAAGAAATTGACTGATGTGTATGGAGAAGGTGTGTTGACAGTACGCCAGTGCCAGAACTGGTTCGCTAAATTTCGATCCGGCAATTTTGATGTCGAAGATGCACCACGTTCGGGAAGGCCGGTTGAAGCTGATAAAGACGCGATAAAGGCATTAGTTGATGTGAACCGGCGAATAACAACACGTGAGATCGGATTGAGGTTAAATTTATCAAATTCAACAGTTTATGACCACTTGAAAGGCCTGGGATTATCCTCGAAGCTCGATGTATGGGTTCCCCATGTTCTCACAGAGAGAAATCTGTGTCGCCGCATTGACGTCTGCGATTCGCTTCTCAAACGTCACGAAAATGATCCGTTTTTGAAGCGCATCATCACTGGGGACGAAAAATGGGTTGTATACAACAACGTCAAACGCAAGAGGTCATGGAGCAAAAAAGATGAACCGGCTCAAACCATTTCCAAAGCCGATATTCACCAAAAAAAGGTGATGCTGTCTGTTTGGTGGGATTTTAAAGGAATCGTTTTTTTTGAGCTTTTACCGGATAACACAACGATTAATTCGGAAGTCTACTGTCATCAGCTGGACAAACTGAATGATGCACTTCAACAGAAAAGGTCAGAACTAATCAACAGGAAAGGTGTAGTGTTTCACCAAGACAACGCGAGACCTCACACAAGTTTGGTCACTCGCCAAAAGCTTTTACAGCTTGAATGGGATACAATGCTACACCCACCATATTCTCCAGACCTGGCACCATCGGATTATTATTTGTTCCGGTCACTCCAAAATTTTTTAGACGGTAAAACCTTCACCTCAAATGAGGAGGTCAAAAACCTCCTCGATCAGTTTTTTGCCAGCAAAGACCAAAAATTTTATGAGCGTGGAATTATGCTACTACCAGAAAGATGGCAAAAGGTGTTGGACCAGAACGGTCAATATATAATTTAATAAAGTATTTGTTTATTATACGAAAACTGTCTTTCATTTCCACAAAAAAAAAACGAAATGACTTTCCGAACAACCCTATAGGTACAACGTCGGGTTTATATTAGTCATGTACATGGCAAAACCAAGACCAAGACTCCCAGTCGTAGTATTGATCTTGTTCTTGCTTATTGATCTTTTTCTTGCTTATTCAGTCTTGGTCTTGGTCTTACTGATCTAAATCTAAATCTTCGTCTTGTTCATTTACTCTGATACTTAATAATTCTTTTATTAACAAATTTTTCTTTTTTTTTATGAAACTCGAATACTTATCCTTTTTCCAATGCACTAATTGACCCATTCTCCAATGCATCACTTTACACCTAAAAAAATACCGCAAGGTATTTGGGCGAAGTAAAAATATCTTGCTTATTTAGTTTTGATCTTACATATTCGATCTTGGTTTTAGTCTTGGTCTTGTTCGTTTCGGTCTTAGTCTTGGACTGTAAGACCAATTTTGCTCATTAGTTTATACAAAAAACGACTTGAAAAAAAAACTTTTTCTAATTTGGATATTTTCTTGATATCAGTTTAAATTGGTTTCAAATTTTTACTGATAGAAAAGATCTATTTACAATTTAAATAGAAGATTGTATTTTTTTATTTAATTCAAAACCGGTGTTTCATTAAAAACCCATTTTTAGAATTACATAATTTTATTTTAAAAACCGACAATCCCTAGTATGTATAATGCTTTGTTCTCGTTAAATGTCGGAGCCGTATAATTAATAAGTAATCACTTTATATTAGGTATCTACATCCACTTAACAAACAAATTAGTGTACCGAACGTCACTCCCCTATAACCTTATTATCTGCATTAACCCTATACACAACGGTTTCCTTTGAAGCATGTTTTTTGATTTTATGCCCGTAATTTAGTTACAAGTCATTCGTGTAATTGACTTATGTAAGTCTTTTGACAGGTTGCGGAATATTTATAGATGAAAAACCTCAGCAATCTAGCGCGAAAGAATGGCCCTGGCTGGCGTCTTTGTATGACCCAGAAACTAGTAAACCTTTTTGCGGTGGTGCCCTTATTACAGACCGACACATATTAACTGCTGCACATTGTACTGAAGGGTAAGTGTCCCCTTTTTCACTTCAGATCTGATTCCACTCCTATTTCACACGATGTCATCGAGGCTTATGCCTAAAGATCAGTGGTGGATCTTCAATATTTAGGGCCCGATCCATAAGTCTTCCTGGTGGCCCATTTCAAAACAAAAAAAAATGAAGGTAATAAAGCATAATTTTTAATTTTTATTAGAAATGTACAACCGGAATACCGGACCAACTGCGGGACCAAATGAGTTGAGATTTTGCCGAAAAAAAATTTTTTCTTTAAAACACATGTCACCTTGTGACACCCTGTCGCACCTTTTATATCATACAAACTTAAATTTACTTGAACCAATGTAAGCAGTGACATTTTGTGCGTATTAATTTAAAAATTAGTTAAAAAGGAGCTGGGATTATCAGTCTCTTTCTTCGATTTCGGAAAAACACATTTTCGTCAAAACGCATGTCACCTTGCGACACCCTATCGCGCTTTTTTATATATTACCTACACATTTTTTTCTTGGACCATTGTAAACAGTGAAATTTTGCGCGTTTTGAGTTGAAATTATGAACAATTTCGCAAGAACACACTTTTGTTAAAACATATGTCATCTTACAACTCTTTGCCGGGCTTTTCATCATCATAAGGTCGTCAGTCCTAAGACTGGTTGGACACGTACCTCCACTCTTTTCTATCCTGAGCTAAACTTCGCATTTCCCTTATACTAGAACAACCCACATCCTTAACTATTTGCGAACCTCTACCCCTCCTTCATACCTGAGAAGGTGTCCTACCAATCTATCTCGCCTATTTTTTATTGACTTCCATACAGTCCTCTGTTCCACTATTCTTTCCAATACCTCTTCATTTCTAACCTTTTCTACCCACGTTATCCTCATCATCCGCCTATAACACCACATTTCGAACGCTTCTAATCTTTTCTTTTCCGCCGCGCCCACTGTCCATGTTTCGCACCCGTACAACGCCGTGCTCCAAATATAAACCTTTAACAACCTTTTTCGAATTTCTAAATTAACCGTTCGCGAGCATAGAAGTGACTTCTTTTTATTAAAGGCGACACGACCCTGCCCTATCTTCTGCTTTATATTCCTACTACTCCTTCCATCCTGACTTATCTGACTTCCTAAAAGCCGGGCTTTTATTTCAAACAAATTTAAACTGGCTTAATTTACTACAAAGAGCAAAATTTTGCGGGTTCATATTTGAAAATTGGTTAAAGACGGAGCTGAAGAATAATTTCCGTTAATTTTGTTTAATTTCGCGAAAACACATTTTCGTCAAAACATATGTCACCGTGTGATACTCTACTAAGTTTTTATATATTACTTACACGTTTTTTTTTCCTTGAAACATTGTAAAGAGTGAAATTTTGTGCGTTTAAATTTCAAAATTAGTTAAAAAGGAGCTGAGATTGTCAGTCTCTTTCTTCGATTTCGCAAAAACACATTTTTGTCAAAACACGTCACCCTGCGGCACCCTGTAGCACTTTTACATCAAATGAATTAAAATTTATTTCACCCGCACGCTAGAGAGCAAAATTTTGCAAAGAACAAAAGTTTACTGGTTCATATTTGAAAATTGGTTAAAAACGGAGCTGAAGTTATGAATAATTTCCTTTAATTTTGCGAAAACATATTTTGGTCAACTTGCGACACTCTACCGCGCTTTTTGTGTATTACCTACACGTTTTTTCCTTGAAACATTGTAAAGAGTGAAATTTTGTGCGTTTAAATTTGAAAATTGGTTAAAAAAGACCTGAAATTATGAAAAATTTTCTTCAATTTCGCAAAACACATGTCATCTTACAACACCTTGCCGGGCTTGTATATCAAACAAATCCAAAACCAGCTTAAACTACTGCAGAGCGAAATTTTACGGGTCCATATTTGAAAATTGGTTAAAAACGGAACTGAAGTTATGAATAATTTCCTTTAATTTCGGAAAAACATATTTTGGTCAACTTGCGACACTCTACCGGGCTTTTTGTGTATTACCTACACGTTTTTTCTTGAACCATTGTAATGAGTGAAATTTTGTGCTTTTAAATTTGAAAATTGGTTAAAGAAGACCTGAAATTATGAAAAATTTTCTTCAATTTCGCAAAACACATGTCATCTTACAACACCTTGCCGGGCTTGTATATCAAACAAATCCAAAACCAGCTTAAACTACTGCAGAGCGAAATTTTACGGGTCCATATTTGAAAATTGGTTAAAAACGGAACTGAAGTTATGAATAATTTCCTTTAATTTCGGAAAAACATATTTTGGTCAACTTGCGACACTCTACCGGGCTTTTTGTGTATTACCTACACGTTTTTTCTTGAACCATTGTAATGAGTGAAATTTTGTGCTTTTAAATTTGAAAATTGGTTAAAGAAGACCTGAAATTATGAAAAATTTTCTTCAATTTCGCAAAACACATGTCATCTTACAACACCTTGCCGGGCTTGTATATCAAACAAATCCAAAACCAGCTTAAACTACTGCAGAGCGAAATTTTACGGGTCCATATTTGAAAATTGGTTAAAAACGGAACTGAAGTTATGAATAATTTCCTTTAATTTCGGAAAAACATATTTTGGTCAACTTGCGACACTCTACCGGGCTTTTTGTGTATTACCTACACGTTTTTTCTTGAACCATTGTAATGAGTGAAATTTTGTGCTTTTAAATTTGAAAATTGGTTAAAGAAGACCTGAAATTATGAAAAATTTTCTTCAATTTCGCAAAACACATGTCATCTTACAACACCTTGCCGGGCTTGTATATCAAACAAATCCAAAACCAGCTTAAACTACTGCAGAGCGAAATTTTACGGGTCCATATTT
The DNA here is from genome assembly GCF_000699045.2 of Agrilus planipennis. Taxonomy (NCBI): domain Eukaryota; kingdom Metazoa; phylum Arthropoda; class Insecta; order Coleoptera; family Buprestidae; genus Agrilus; species Agrilus planipennis. Next base: position 157,172 of record NW_020438886.1, read on the forward strand.
GAAAATTGGTTAAAAACGGAACTGAAGTTATGAATAATTTCCTTTAATTTCGGAAAAACATATTTTGGTCAACTTGCGACACTCTACCGGGCTTTTTGTGTATTACCTACACGTTTTTTCTTGAACCATTGTAATGAGTGAAATTTTGTGCTTTTAAATTTGAAAATTGGTTAAAGAAGACCTGAAATTATGAAAAATTTTCTTCAATTTCGCAAAACACATGTCATCTTACAACACCTTGCCGGGCTCGTATATCAAACAAATCCAAAACCAGCTTAAACTACTGCAAAGAGTGAAATTTTACGGGTCCGTATTTGGAAATTGGTTAAAAACGGAGCTGAAGTTATGAATAATTTTCTTTAATTCCGCGAAAACACATTTTCGTCAAAGCACATGTCAGTTTACGACACCCCGTCCCACTTATATGCTATACAAATTAAAATTGGTCTGAACCAAATGGTGCACCTTGGACATTCGCAGCTCCGTTTATAACTTTCTTTGGGGGTCCCTATTTATATAAAAATAAAAGTCAAACTATAAAAAAATAAACCGTAAGTTTATAATTTACAAGAGATACGTAACTAGAATGCGAGGCCACTTCTGGAGCGCTCCGTGAGTCGGGAGTCCCTTTCTGTATCGTTATTTTAAGAGGTAGAAGTATTTTTCCTGTGGGATTTTATTTGTAAAGAAAAAAAGAAACAAATCTACTTTCTAAAGGAATGCGGAGTTATTTAGAGGCTTCAATTTATTACATAAAACGTTTGTATTCGTTGTGCTCAGGATGAGGCGGGTTGTGAAAACAAATCGGGAAAGTTGTCATCATACCTGACAGATGGCTTTTTTGTAAAATATTGTATAGTAAGCTAAAAAAAAAAGAGGATAGACGAAAAACGACAGAACGTATGTAACTTGAGAAAAATATATAATGGAAACTGTCCCTCGCAAATTCATCGGCGTATTTCAATAGGCACTCTATTTATGTCAAAGAATGGGGTTAATGACAAGAGTTCAATCATTTCATCGAACAAAAGGGCAAGCCATACAAAATTTTCTGACCTCTGTTTATAGGTACGTGATAATAACAAAAACAGCAGATGCGGTACATTTTCGGACAAATAAAAAAAATTAAAACGATAAATTGAAATTGCTTTAAGGAGTTTTGATGGTATAAAATGATGGTAAAAATGTCTACTATAACAACAATAATGATTTCGAACTATCTTTCCATTCTTCCTCATAAAAACTAACTGTTTCATACACTCAGTGCGAAAGTACAGATCTTAATGTTGATATTAATATTTTAATCTTTTATAAAGTCAAAATTGTAAATCATTAACTTTATGATTTATTACTGGAACAATAACCCGTATACCTACCACATGGAAGAGAAAGATACCCTTATCTTTCTCGGCTAGTCGCAGGTAACGAACACTGCTGCTACTTTGTAGAGTTTGTTTCTGTTTAATTACCGTACTACCGATTGTTTCGTGAATCTTAAATAAATTTCAGTGGGATTGAAAAGTTTTATTTAATAGGATTTTTAAAAAAGTGATCAAAACTAATTGCAATCTACATAATGCAATTAAAACATTAATAAAAAACGTACAGAAGCTTTTATTGGGGTAGTTTAAGCTAAATGTATTTAACCTTGCTTACTTTTGTCGTATTTTGCTTGTCTTTACAATTACTGTTACCTTAATAATTAATTGGATAACATACATACTTTTATGATATCAATAAACAATAAAACAGAAAAGTACGTGTTCTTGGACGAAACGTAGATATTCTCTAGAGGAAAATTTTTTGAGAGAAATTCTGTTTGAATGTGAACCCCTTATAATAGAATCTACTAACGTTTCAACGGATTCTGAAGTAGAGAGGTACTCTTACACCTTCTATTTTCTTATATTTTTATGCTTATTTTCATGATTAACTTTCATAATCATCATTTATTATAGTCTAACTTTTGACTTTTGGACATTGTAGTTATGTTATTTAAATACACAATGAAAAAAGGTAGTTTTTTTCACTTTTTAAAAACCATATTAGATATGTGAGAAAAACTTCTCAATTTAACTAATTTATTCACGAAGTAATTGGAAATATATTAATAAAGGAGAGACACTCTACAAGGTGTTTAAATAGAGAGAAAGATGCACAAATTTTATAATGTACTAGCAGAGTTCGTTACCTGTGAGTAGCCGAGAAAGATAAGGGATATCTTTCTCTTCCTTGTGGTAAGTATACCGATAAGTAGATTAATTGTTCCAGTAATATATAACAAAGTCATAGTGTATACTTCAAGATTCTTTATACCAAAATCGACTTTTTCGCATGCAAGTATATTATATTTGAAAACTATATATGTATAATTAGAAAATTACAGAAGAAAAGTAAACTAGAAGTTTTAATGAAAGTGAATATAATTACTTTGAGATTAGGAACCTACCTGTTGTATAGTTGTAAATTGCCATTTATTTCGTGTGGATCATTTTGTAAATCTTATATTTTAGTAAACAATAAGTATTAAAATTTGCTTTTTTAAATTGTATAATATGTTAGGTATTAAAAACACTAGTTTTAGGGCATTAAAAATTATCAAACGAAAACAATTTATTGTTTATTACATTGACACTATACCGAACTTTATGTTATTAGAAAAAAGGTAATTGATGAATTTATTAATCAAAGCGACGGAGTAGCGGCTGCTTTAAGTACATAATTTAAATGAAGATATAAAGCCAGGAATAAAAACGCTACAGCTACGCTAAAATTAATTTGGATTAATTCTAGGAGAACACCCTCAGATATGAGGGTTCGCCTGGGCGAATATGATTACGCAAGGCCGGATGAAACACGTGCTCGAAATTTCGAAATATCCGAAATAAAGGAGCACGAAGAATTTGAATTGTCAACGTACTTTAACGACATAGCTATTTTAACGTTAACCAACGCTACAGGATTTAATACCTACATTTGGCCCATTTGTTTGCCTCCGCTTAATAAAAACTACGTTAACGAAACGGTCATTGTAGCCGGATGGGGACAAATATCATATTCGGGTAACACATCAAACATTCTAAGACAGGTTGAGATTCCCGTTTGGGAACATGAAAGATGTGCCGATTCTTTTGTACAAACAATTAATGAAAAAACCATCTGCGCTGCAGCGTACGAAGGCGGTAGAGATTCTTGTAAGGTATAAAAGAAAATATTTATTCTCTTAATTCGTACGTCTCACAGGAAGTTACCATTTTCTCACTAGGGCGATTCTGGGGGACCACTTCTTCATCAGTTACCGAATGGACGATGGGTTATAATCGGTATAGTATCGTGGGGCATTGGTTGTGGACAAAAGGGACAGCCGGGGATTTACACACGCGTTGACAGTTACATTCCTTGGATTCTAACTAACACCATTGCGAAATAAATCATTTCAATTAATGATATTAACTTTATTTAATAAACCTTCATAAGACATAATAACGAAATAAATATGAAACATGTTAAAAATAAGTGAGATAAATAATTTAATTAATTCTCAGTAAACATAGTAACTAACATAATTATATAACTCTTTATTTACCTATATGTAACGGCATAATATAACTTTATAGACTATACGATACAATTTTTGTTAAAATACTTATCTTTGGTAATATTTGACTTAATTTTTGTACTAAGTTGACATGTATTGTAAATAACCGAATAAAATTAAACAGAAAGAAAGTGAAGAGTAACAGGTAACATCACATATAGTTTTATTTTACCCCACAGTAGCACCAGAAGCCAGTGGTTACCATATCTATTACATCTTTAAATATCTCTTAATAAACTACAGACATTTCAAACAAATTGAGCTATATTTATTGACAATTAAATAACATTCCTAAATGTACATGTACGTTTTGTTTGTGGATCACATAATCAGTAATAAGAAGGTTAGGTTAGGTTTTGTTGAATCAACATTTAGGCTATGTTAGGTTTGGTTTAACTACGTATACACGTATATTAACAGCAACAACATTTCCAGTGTTACTAAAGTAACACATATTACATGTCGGAAAATGTTTCAGTTGTGTACTATTCAGATGCAGGTCTTATATTATATGGTAGACAGATAAAATGCCACTAAGGAGTCTTCTGGTTCAATAAACAGAGATTCCTGTTAGTAGGAGGGTTAAAATAGACCGTTAAATTCGCAGTACTAACCCATTTATTTATTTCTTTCTTTTTTAATCAGTCTCCTAGTTATCTCAGGCAAAATTTAATCCCATTCACAGGAAATTATATACGTAAATATAACATCTATAAATACATTTATATATATATCGTTCGTTATTTATTATTTTAATTACATCAAATGTTAGAACACTCTGTATTGGAACACCGATAAGGGTATGTTAGCGTTTTGCGAAAACTTCGCATTGGTACTGCTACACATCGACAGTGGAATTACATTGAGGCCTTCTTGTAAGAACAGGTCGAATTGATAGACACTCAGATTGGGGTGTAAGAAGTTAATTGGGGAATATGGTCCACAAATACTGGTCATAATGAGCGGGCTGCAACAAAATGTTTTGTAACATTTTGCTGCCTAGAATTTCGACGACAACGTAGAGGATTTGAATAGGAAGAATATAGAGACTCCATGGTGTTTCTTCATTCAGACGTTATGGTACTCTGAAGTGGTAAAAGAAAGCAGGGGTACCACTGCGTCATCGTCCATGTTGTCATGAACGTTTATACTATTCAATTTTTTCCCGTTGCCTTCGGAACTGAGTTGGATCTTTCCGTTAGGGAGACTGGACCCAGTAAGATTTGGGGGCATTTTTGGAACGTAATCGCTGTCTATATTTGCCCCTTTGCATTCTCCCATTAACCAATAAGTTATCATTTTTCCTTTACCCTGTCAAAACAAAATAAAATTTGCTAAGTCATAAAGCCAATGGGCTTGCAAAAGAAACCTACTTTCATCTCAACTTCCCCTCTGCATTCCAAATTGAACGTGCCGTAAATGTCGAGAACTTCTTTGGTTGCTGGGCTAACATGTATTCGCAGGGGCAGCCCATTTGATTCCATTCTAGATGCCGTATTTACAGTGTCGCCAAAGAGACAGTATCGAGGCATTTTAAGACCAACTACCCCAGCAACGCATGGTCCAGTATGCATACCGATTCTCAGTTTTAACGGTTCATTTGGTCTATGCCTAATTTTAAATTTTCGGACTTGTTCTAAAAGGGCTAATGACATACGAGCTATTTCTACCGCGTGTCTAGTTCCATTTCTTTCTGGCAAACCCGACACTACCATGTATGCGTCACCAATTGTTTCCACCTATAAATATCCAAGAATGTTACTAAACCTAGAAAACCTGTAATACTCCCAACAATCCCCTTCAATAAAGAATAAAAATCTTTTCCTACATACAAAACGGGACTCCTATCTGAAGTATCTACACACAAACAGTGACTCCAAAAATCGTTTATTTCACTCATTTTTGAAATTGAGTGGTGCATCGTTGTCAAAAATATAAAATCCGGATCCCTTTGGCAAATATTTTTGAGGTTTAGCGGTGAATTTTCAAATGTTCTGTGTGTGAAAACGAGATAAAATCGCCATATTGGATATGCCATTTTGAAGTTTTCGTTTCTAGCATCATCTAATCAATTGCTTTTAATAATATAATTAGGTAACTATGTATCTCCAACTTGAAATTTCTGAGAATGGATGCCCTATCATTTAGCACGTATTTTCGATCTAAATTAGAGTAAGGTAAAATGGACGAAATTTGTCCATTTTAGGGGTTTAAGTTGCAAGCATTATAAAACTTTGTAGGTATTTCATCGTTAAGAAAAATTTTTCATCCAAAACGAATTTCACAGCTATAGCGAATAATTCGTTACTTTCAATTCTCCCTAGGCCGTAGGCGGTTCGACAGCAGTGCTATATTCAAGTAAACGGTTTAGTGAGATTGCTAAAATATTGCATTTGTCATTAGCATACAAGCAAATGATAATATATGAGGGATAATCCGTTTGCTCCACCCCTTACCAAAATTATAAACCAAAAAATTATTAATAATAATAATAAATAATTAAATGGGTGAGTCCTTGATCCATCCTTACAATGTAGAAACCAAAATACAGAGCAAGAAATGGACCCATAGGGGCTCACCACCGCCGAAAAAATTCAAGATGCAACTTTTAGTTAGGGATGGTCAAGTTATCTGTTTTACGGGATTCTGAAGGTGTAATTGTAGTAGATTTCCTGCATAAAAGGGGCTACAATTGCAGGTGCTTATGATGTTAATTTAATTACCAAATTACGCCAGTTGATAAAAGGAAAACGTCGGGGAAAGTTGCGAAAAGGTAAAGGATAACGCACCCATTACAATAGCTTCGGCCAGCTTTGAATTAGTTCAGCAGATTCGCCAGATTTGGCTCTTAGCGATTAATGATTTAAAGAATTCTTGTATGGTAAACGATTTACGTCATAAAACTAACTAACTTTCGTCTAAAGAATTTTTTTTTCCGAGAGGCGTTAGAATTTCTAGAACATCAATGGTAAAAAAGTGTTGACCTTAATGGATTATATTGAAAAGTAAGTGTAAAATTTTGTTATTGTAAATAGGTAAGGGGCGGAGCAAAGGGATCAACCGCAGCTCCACAAAGAATTAAAATTGCTTTGATTGAATTATGCTGTAAATTAGTTTAATTGATTATTATTCGCATTCTTCTATCTGCACCATCTGTTATGGAATTAAAAATCATAATATTAAAACACCCTTGAGCTATTCGTTTGAAGTTATAACGCGCTCTCACAAGGTCACTAACTACTCGCTGCATTACAATCCGACTAAAAGAAAGTTGATGCTACTTTCAGAAATACCTAGGCGGAATTAGAAATAGTTATTTATTTGTAATGACTCTACGACATATATGTTTGTACATAAGTTGAACAAGATCTTTCACTAGTGTAAATATGAAGACAGAAATCGTAATTATTTAATCTCCACCTCGGATACTACGGCGCTAATCGGATTTCAACGTATATGATAGCAAAGGAAGAAACTGATGAGCTTGTATCTTTCCATTAGTGTACGTATTAATAAGCAAGCTCTACTCATTTCTACAAGTTTCAATTTTGTACCTTATTACTTTTCAATTTCCCTTTTAATTTGGGTAGCTTTAATTGTATTTAGTTTTGCCTTCTTTTGAAAATTTACAAAGGACCTTTTTCCTTTGTCCGTTTTGAATGGCTCTCCGCGTTACGAGAATGAGCTATTCAGGGCGGAAATCGGCTTTTTTTATTTTTAAACAAAACGAAAATATTTTTGGTCGTTTAAACAGCCGACGTTTTAATATTGAACGTGGAGATATTAAATACTTCAGTCGCGTACCAGGTAGTAGTTTAGAAATTTCCGTATTTTAATAATGTTTAATTCTAACGTAATTAGTATTTCTCGTTCTCGAGACACATTCGAAATTCTGAAGAGCGATTTAAAGATTTCAATTCTGTTGAAGCGCTTATTGTAACTACAAAACAATGCAAAAGTTACTAATTAAATTTTATTCATTTTCTTCAAGTAGAATGTCATCGGTGCTTGAATATTAGGTACAAAATTTTACAATGAGTTAGCGCTTTAAAGTAGGGTTTTATTAAATCGCCTAGTTATTCCGAATCGAGTTCTCGTAAACATGGAACTTTAATTTTGTACAATAATTACGGAAACATGTTTCGTAATATGGCATTTATTATAAACTGAAGTATCTTTCTATTAAATTCCACAGATTTAATATGTGTTCAGCATCAATAGTAAGTTGAAGTATACAATATAAATTCACTAGATGCTTTGAGCTTATTGATCCTACATACATCTCTTCGGTGCACAATAAAATTAGCTGCCCACTGCACAGGATATTTCATTTTATATGAAGGGGTTTAAGTTCAACCTTTTAATTTCAAACTGCTTGGAATTGTTAAACGTACGCAGGAAACTGACACGTTCTAAAAGTACCTACATTGATAGATAACTAGAATATAGCAATATCTACAGAAAAATTATTAATTATATAAACTAAGAATGAAGCTACGTATGGGGCAAAAGTTTTTATTTATATGAGACCAAGAATGGGACAAGATGTTAAATATATTTAAAAATGTAGGGATGAGTTACAAAGATAGAATAGTGATACTTAGTTTGTATAAAAAGCAACAGGCAGTTATAGAGTTAGGGCTGAAACGTAGAGAAGTAAATATTAGACAGGGAGTTAGACAGGGATGCACACTGTCACCGCTACTTTTTAATCTACATATCGAAGACGGGATCAATAACTAAATAAAAGTAGAACAAAAATACTGGTATGCAAGGGAAGAAAAAGTAGCGAAAGAGCGAATATAAAAATAGGAGACGAAAAATTAGAAGAAGTGGCTTATTTTAGGAATCTAAAATAAAATTGTTAGAGGTGTATGTTTGGAGCGCGGCAGAAAAGAATAGGTTACAGGCGAATGATGAGAATATCGTGGATAGAAAAAGTTAGAAGTGAAGAGGTATTAGAAGGAATAGGAGTACAGAGGACTCTATGGAAGTCAATAAGAAGTAGGCGAAATAGGTTAGTAGAACACCTCCTCTGGCATGAAGGTCTAGTCAGAGACATATTAGAGGCAGAAACAGGAGTTAGGAGGGGTAGAGGTAGACCTAGATTACATTACTGTTCGCAAATAGTTAAGGATGTGGGTTGTTTTGGTTTTAAGGAAATGCGTAGATTAGCTCAAGATTGGAAAGAGTGGAGGTACCGTGTCCAACCAGTCTTAGCACTGACGATCTTATGATGATGATGATGAGACCAACAACGTACGTTTCGCCTCAACTATAAGGCATCTTCAGGGTTAGGTTTCTAAGTTATATACTGTGTGTGTCTAAGGTTGCGGTATTTTTTTCGCGCAGTATGGATTTATGTGTAAAACATTAGACTAAGTAATTAATATCACTTTAGATAAAATAATTATTAGTTAGAAATTAAAACCACTTAAAAAACACAAAGTATAGATAAAACAATAACTATTATAAATAATTAAAAGCCACGTGGTAACAACACGTAGCTTGATTGTTACTTTATACAATTGATGGGGAAGAAATTGTAACAAAATTAATTACTTTGTTACATGGAAAAACCCTACAGGGTTTACAGGTATCGTTACAGTTATTACTTAAAATAAAAATACAAATAGGCCCTTGTAAATTTTATTGCTCTGTTTATGTAAATTATAATTTGTATTTCCCAGACCTAAGTGACCGCCCGAAACAACGTAATAGTATAGAAGAAATTATCGTTAAAAACCTTTACAGGAAGGTCTACCTAGTCCAAGAAAAAAAAATGGAAACGCTTGAATTTTTTGAAAATTTCTTAAATTTTCTATTCCATTTCGAGTAAAAATTGCTTCATTCGTTCATTCTTTGCGAAAAGTCAAAAATGTTTCTATTTTGGCGACTCAATCACATTTATAATACGGATATTGATATTTTGCCTCTTCACCAAGTGCTTGTACAAAGGGCATGCGGATGATAATAACGACCAACGAGCGCGGTCATCGTCCCGTGTTTTATATTTAGGCATATCGGTATTTCACAGAAACCAATAACGATACAAAAATGTAATATCCTGCAATAACCTGATTACAAAATTATTGGAAATTTCTGAAAATATTTTCTGTTTTATCATTACTACCTATAAAAATAAAAGTACCAACCAAGAAATTTAATTTTTTTCTGTATGTTTTTTTTTAAGGCTTTTTATAGATAATTTTCATATCCCATATATAACTCCTTGAGTTCCGTTATAATATTACGCACCTATAGGGAAGAAAAGTAAAGAATGTCTCAGACCGCGTGTTTATTTCCTCCCCTGGTGCGTACGCTATTTTTCACCACCCCTCGGTCAGGAAGTGAAATTTTCTTGAGTAAGTAATGTAGCAGTGATGTTCATCGCGAGAAAAATCGCAAAAGCACTCGATTTGGACCTAGTAGTACCTAATAAATATATTTTTTCATTATCAAATGGAAACGTCGCAAAATTTATCAACATTTATAAATGTACAGTCTATAACCCTATTGCAATTTGAGAAAAATCCATTATAATGTTGCTTCATTATCATCATCATCATCATCATAAGGTCGTCAGTCCTAAGACTGGTTGGACACGTACCTCCACTCTTTCCTATCCTGAGCTAATCTTCGCATTTCCCTAAAATTAGAACAGCCCACATCCTTAACTATTTGCGAACACTAATCTAATCTAGTTCTACACCTATACCCCTCCTGTTATGGAGGTAATATGTCTCTGACTAGATTTTCATGCCACAGAAGGTGTCCTACTAACCTATCTCGCCTATTTCTTAATGACTTCCGTCCTCTGTTCTCTATTCTCTCTAATACCTCTTCATTTCTAACCTTCTCTATCCACGGTATCCTCATCATTCGCCGGTAACACTACATTTTGAACGCTTCTAACCTTTTCTTTTCCGCCACGCCCACTATCTATGTTTCGCACCCATACAGCGCCGCGCTCCTGCTAACCTATCTCGCCTATTTCTTACTGAATTCCGTCCTCTGTTCTCCTATTCTCTTTAATACCCCTTCATTTCTAACCTTCTCTGTCCACGGTATCTTCATCATTCGCCTGTAACACTACATTTTGAACGCTTCTAACCTTTTCTTTTCCGCCGCGCCCACTATCTATGTTTCGCACCCGTACAGCGCCGCGCTCCAAACATACACCTTTAACAACCTTTTTCGAATTTCTAAATTAACCGTTCGCGAGCATTGAAGTACTTCTTTTTGTTATAAAGCATTTTTTTAGCCTGGCGTGCATACGATTATGGTTGATTTTAATGTTATTAGATACTACTACGTAAATCATTCACAATTTTCTTTCTATTTCGGGCAACCATGACTTTAGCGGCATATTTGCAGGCCTAGCCGTTTTTTGCAACTGTTTGTCTATTTTTAAAGGCATGTAATGCTACTGTTTCTTTTTTGTTACTTTTAGGGTTCCGTACCACAAACAGGAAAAGGAACCTTTATAAGATCAATGCCTTACTCGCCTGTCTGCCTGTCAAGATCCTTTTTCTCAGGAACGCGTGGTGGTATCAAGTTAGAGTTAATATCAATTTATACCCTTTTTTAGGGAAGCTTAAAACAAACTGGAAAAAAGCGGGAAAAACCATAGATTCCCGTGACAGACGAACTGTTTATATTGCACGGCTTTATATATCTCCTGTTAATTACCAGGTTCAAAACGAAAGATAACAATTACTATAATACTTATTTTTCCGAGGATTATGAAAATTACTATTCTAATTTAAAGAAAAGGGATTTACATTAACATTCTACTATATTCTACGTCATCTTTTGTTTCTACCTTTCTAGTTTTTGAATATTATATTTTAATTTAAATTTTTATTGACGCCTTTTTAAGTTTGTTTTATCAATATATATCGTGGATAGAAAAAGTTAGAAGTGAAGAGGTATTAGAAGGAATAGGAGTACAGAGGACTCTATGGAAGTCAATAAGAAGTAGGCGAAATAGGTTAGTAGAACACCTCCTCTGGCATGAAGGTCTAGTCAGAGACATATTAGAGGCAGAAACAGGAGTTAGGAGGGGTAGAGGTAGACCTAGATTACATTACTGTTCGCAAATAGTTAAGGATGTGGGTTGTTTTGGTTTTAAGGAAATGCGTAGATTAGCTCAAGATTGGAAAGAGTGGAGGTACCGTGTCCAACCAGTCTTAGCACTGACGATCTTATGATGATGATGATGAGACCAACAACGTACGTTTCGCCTCAACTATAAGGCATCTTCAGGGTTAGGTTTCTAAGTTATATACTGTGTGTGTCTAAGGTTGCGGTATTTTTTTCGCGCAGTATGGATTTATGTGTAAAACATTAGACTAAGTAATTAATATCACTTTAGATAAAATAATTATTAGTTAGAAATTAAAACCACTTAAAAAACACAAAGTATAGATAAAACAATAACTATTATAAATAATTAAAAGCCACGTGGTAACAAGGACGACCGATATAGTAATGTTAAAGATCATTAATAATAACAATAAAAGTCATTTGGTATACCAGCAACTGCGTCGATTTCACAACATTTTCAGGTGAGGCAGTTTTCTGTTAAAATTACAATTTTGAATGTGCCGCCGCTTCCGAGAAAAGCTTTTTTCATCTTTCATATAAAGCACTGAACAAAACAAGCAGACAGTTTTACTTGACGAAAATATCTAATAATGTTAAAGAAAACATCAGCTG
>NW_020438886.1:170031-206204 GCF_000699045.2 Agrilus planipennis
TCGTTATCAAGCCAAGTTTTTGCTTCAACTGTATTTTTTCCCTTCAAAAAGCAATATTTTATCAACACGCGAAATTCCTTTTTATCCATTTTTTTCACAATAACAAAAGTTGCTTCACTAAAAATGCTATAATTCACAAACTAATGATCCGACACCCGTCAAATTTATAGACGCGTCTTTTGAAGGTTAGGACTAACTGAAAATCATATGGATTTAGTTCTGGTGCCGCCATCTATGTGTCAGGCAGGGGGACTTTTCAATTGACCCTAGTATATAGAAGTTTAATTTAACTGTGTAATTCTTAAACGGAACTTGTGGTCTAGGAAATATCATCCTGATTTTGAGTGATGTGCCACTCGGTATGATACAAAATCTTTTCTTCGTTTCCACCGCCATTGTTTATTTTACGGCCTCCGTTTTAATTTTAACCCAAAAACGAGCTTTTTCATGCAATAGAAACAGATATAAACTTGTGTATTTTACGATATTTTTATCTAAATTTAAATTTTGTTTTGAATAAGGGAATTAATTCCTCTCTAGCTGCACTTGGCACATCGTGTTGTTTAAAGTGGAAAAAGGATAAAAGAAAGCCTTATCTTCCGTATGCAGTGTTTATTAAACTTACGTAGGATTATACTTTACGACATTTAAGAGGAAGTTATTAAACACTACGGAAGCGAGATTTTTGAAATTATGAAGACTTAATGGAGTGGCGTTAAAAGATTAATTGATTGCTAAGGTAGTTAAAATTAATGAAAACAAATAAAAATCGTAAACGTACTTGATAAATTCTTCTCTCGTTTAAGTCTTAAATTTCAATATCCATTTCTACGTTGTAATAATTTTGAAAAGCGTCTAAAAGCCTAAGCAATTTACTAAAGTGGATGTGTATCACGCGAATATAATGGGACTGAGGATTCAATCTTTTTCTTTGCAAACGAAAATTAGCTCTCTCTAATGTCTATCTACACATGCAAACGTAGGTATATTAGGGTCGCCAAAAAAAAAAAACAAATCTTGATCTCTTATGAAAATTCCCAAAATCAATGAATCAATTACTTTCTTTTCTTATCGTCCTCTTTTAAAGCTATAAATATTCTGAAAACTTAATTTTAAGCGTTAATTTACAGAGGTCGCACAATATTTTTTTAATTTTTGAAGTAGTGCACGTATACTACCTTATATAATTCCGAGTGACTTGTACATAAACACAAATGTTAAGAAAACTTTTTATTTTTTAGGAGGTAATTGCTATTATATTTTTTCTCTTGCTTCATGCAATTTTTAATAATCTTAAGTAATTCCTTAAAGTTTCCTTATCATGCGAGACCAAAAAGATCGTGAACTAATGTTTCCTATTTTAATTCGCCATTGGTTCTGAACACGTGCCAACATATTAAACATGTGAAATTCAATAAAAAGATATTTCACTTTATAATAATCCGTACACTACGAAATACGTTCAATAAAAGTTTAAATTTCATATTTGAAATAATACAAAAAAAAATGTAGGGATGAGTTACAGAGATAGAAGAGTGATACTTAGTTACTTGTATAAAGAGAAACAGGCAGTTATGGAGTTGGGGCTGCAACGTAGAGAACTAGATATTAATAAGGGACTACTTTTTAATCTATACATCGAAGACGCGATCAAAATCATTAAAGACAGTACAACTGTAAGGATAGATGTACAGGGGCAAAAGATTAGTATGCTTAGATTTGCAGATGATTTAGCAGTATTAGCATATAGAAAGGAGGAGTTAGAGATAGCGTTAAATAAAATGAAGCAGTATTGACAAAACAGTATTGTATGAAAATAAATAAAAGTAAAACAAAAAGTTAGAAAGTGGGGAGAGCGAATATAAAGATAGGAAATGAAAAATTAGAAGAACTGGTTGTTTTAAGGTATCTAGAAAGTCAGATAAGTCAGGACGGAAGGAGTAGTAGGGATATAAAGCAAAGGATAGCGCAAGGTAGAGTGGCCTTCATTAAAAATAAAGACAATTCGAAAAAGATTGTTAAAGGTATATGTACACGTGCGAAACATGGACGGTGGGCGCGGCGGAAAAGAAAAGGTTAGAAGCGTTCGAACTGTGGTGTTACAGACGAATGATGAGGATACCGTGGATAGAGAAGGTTAGAAATGAAGAGGTTTTAGAAAGAATAGGAAAACTGAGGACTCTATGGAAGTCAATAATAAATAGGCGAGATAGGTTGGTAGGACACCTTCTCAGGCATGAAGGTCTAGTCAGAGACATATTAGAGGCAGAAACGGGAGTTAAGAGGAGGTAGATAAGATTAGATTACTGTTCGCAGATAGTTCAGGATGTGGGTTGTTCTAGTTTTAGGGAAATGCGAAGATTAGCTTAGGATAAGAAAGAGTGGAAGTGCGTGTCCAACTAACCTTAGACCTGACGACCTTATGATGATGAAGAGAATACGATTTTAAACGACAAACTGAATTTAACAATAGTCTACTTTATAGCAACAACTCGTTATTGTAAAATTATATAAGCACCTTTTCAAACTCCGATGTTGTACTGTTTAGAAAATAAATGAACATTAATTAGTAACTTTTGAATTGTTTGTTAAGTTACTGTAAGCACTTCAACAGAATTGAAATCTTTAAGTCGCTCTTCAGAATTTCAAATGTGCCCCGTGAATTACTAACTACGTTAGACGTAAACATTATGAAAATACGGAAATTTCTAAACTTCGTGACTAAAGTATTTAATATTTTCACGTTCAATTCAAAAATGTTGACAGGAAAAAGGTACTTTGTAGAATTTTTAGAACTAAACACAATTGAAAGGAAAATTCAAAAATTATTAAGGTACAAAACCGAAACTTGTAGGAATAAGTAGAGGTTGCTTGCTAACAGATTAATAAAGAACTACAAGCTCAGTTTCTTGTTCTGCTATCACATACTTCGTAATCGGATTACCAACACAGTATCCGAGATAATGATTAAATAATTGTATTTTCCCGCTTTACATCGCACTAGTGGAAGATCTTATTCAACTCATGTATATGTCGCAGACAATTGGAATAAATCGTTAGTTTCAATCCAGCCTAGGCATTTCTGAAAGCAGTGTTGGTTTCAAAAGCGGCTAGCAGACGTTTAGACTTGGTTGGTGACTGTGAATTGTGTGTTTTAATCTCAAACGCATGAGTCAAGGGTGTTTTAATGGTTTGTATGAATAAATTGATGGCTTTGTGTTACCATTTTTAGGACATATTATATGGAGTGCTCGTTTCCACTGCAAACGTGAAGCTTTCAAGCTTTCATAGAAGGCGCTTCGTGGTTGAATTTTCTTTCTCTCTTTAACGTCTGTGCAAAGGAAGAGCTAAAATTAGATCGCGTAAGAGAAAATACCCAAAAAGTAGAACGGCGCCCTCTACAGTAACTTCATGCATTATAGTATATTGAGGACAGGAACGATTACTCCTTATAATATATCCTCTAAGGATAGCACTTAAGTGCAATGCTGTAACACAGTTCTAACATTTTTTTTAACTGCTAACTGCCAGTCTGTAATTCTGTTATGTATTAAATATCCAAAAAGGTTTTAACATGAAACGCAATAAACGTAGATAGTTTTTCTTTTGTTTGAAAGTATTATTTTATCTGGATTTGTGATACTTCAAAAGAATCCCCTTGGTGTATATTTAATTTTATCTTTCAAAAGATTTTCACCGAGAACGTGTCGGACACACACGACAGGATTTCGTAGTCTTTTTACAGTTTCAAGTTAATTATCTCTACAAAACCTATGTAGATTTTTTCCATATTTTCTGACAGTTTTATTCAGAAATGCCGGAGGAGAGAACGCAGTAAACGATTTTGACGTTTAATACATATTTATAAACGGGATTTTATAATGAAAAGTGATAAATGAAATTTTTTAAAAGATTCCTAGTGACACTACCATTACTGCTGAGGAACACAATAAAAAGTTTTTTCGACTTCACTTCGCAATAAACGAGAAAATTTTGTTACCTAGAAAATGCGATCCTTATCAGAAACGTCTACATATGGACAAAATTTTGTGTTGAGATTGCGAGGGTGTGAAAGGGAGTAAAGACTATTTGAAGAATTGTGCAGTCTCTAAGCCTCTAAGGGCTCAGTTTTTGTTTTTTCTTTACGCAATAAAATTTAACTTACCTTATAGACATCAAAATTTTCAATAATGGAATCGAAGCAAGTGTAGAGGTCGTTTAGAAGGTCTACAACTTGGAGGGGAGTACTTTCCGCTGAGAGAGCAGTGAATCCCACAATATCGCTGAAATAAATCGTAACTTGATCAAAGGTTTCGGCGATAACGGCCTGTCCTCCAATAAGCTGATGTGCCACGGTTTTTGGCAGCAGTTGATAGAGAAGTTCTTCGCATTTCCTTTTCTCTTCCAAATAATCGGCGGTTCGTTCTTCTACCAACGTTTCCAAATTGTTCGCGTACTGTTCCATTCTAGACAACAAGTTGTCTAGAATGTTACCGCTGTCACATTCCCTGTAAAGAAGAGAGAAATGTTTAAAAACTTTTCCCATACTTTTTCCAATAGAACGGTTTAAATACGATAATGAACATTATCGTATGTGCTCCTTTAAAAAAGTCAACTGCCGCGGTCGTCCCTAAGGACCACGGCAAGAAGTTTCTAAATAGAGTTTCCGTCGTGTATGTGTATAATGTATATGTACTTTGTAAGGTCGTCGTCCTTATGAGCAGAAATTTCAAATCGGAAGCGAAATCCTTGTGCAAACCTCGCTTCAAAAGTATTGTTATATTTTTCATTTCATTGCGGAACATTGAGTAAAAGTACTGTTTTGAAACATTCGTTTTATATGAAATATTATTCTGAAAATTCATTTTTGAATTTTATACCCACTACACGCTACCTCAAATTAATGAGGGAAAAATTGTTGCTGTTGTCACACCCCCGCCGGGAATCGAACCCGGGACCTTTGGCTTTACGCACCAATGTTCTGACCACTAAACTACGAGAGGTGACAACAACAACCACGACCAACCGACCTACAAGGTTAACGATCCGTCGAACTAATGTAACTATATACTGAATATACTATGATTAAACATACATACAATTTAGACATCTTTTAGAAGTNTTTCCTTTACTTCTGCTATGAAGTTTTCCTACAAGGCTTCGTGCCAAATTTAAAGAATGTAGGTTAATTGATGATTATGGCAATTCTGTAACATAATTCTAAAAAACACTATATGTGGCTAAATCATTTAATGTTTAATAGAATTTTCTGAACTTGAAAGTTGGAAAATCAGTTTTATTTTAAAATTCGATCGAACCTATTTTTCTTGTTCAGATTTTATTCGTCAAGTAAATATACTTAAACACAAATGCGTTAGCAGTTTTTATTATCAAATTGATTAAGTCAATATGGTACTTAGAAAAACACGGTACAAATAAATATTTGTGAAAGCGGCAGGCATTACAACAATACATGGTGCCATCGAAAAGAACGAAGAATCAATCCAGTTATTATAGAATTCTGAAGTTAGGTATTTTTAGTCGAAAATCTGTTTTCAAAAAATAATATCCTTAATGTTGGCGATAATAAAGCAAAACCTACAAATAAACGATCCAAAGGTAATATTATCTTCAATAGCTATTGAAGACCATACCGAATTCATACAGTAGTTCTTGAGTTTTGTATGTTTTTGTGCCGAAAATTGAAACAGTTCGAAAATCCAAATGTCAGTTAGAATATTGGAAATTATTAGGAATATTTGAAAACAAAATTTACAGGAAAAAAAATAAATACATACAAGGTTATGTCATTTCAGACCTGAAAGGAAAAATAAGATTTCAAATACAATTATGCGGCTGATATTTTATGTTGTTCTTATATGTAATAATTTTTATAAGCCAGTTAGGTTTGAATTGTAGCAAAAGGAGTTTACGGGAAGTTTCCGAAAATAATGAGGAATGTTCCAAAACATAAAGTATGTGAATAGCATCCAAAGGTAAAAATACAACTGATGTACATTTAAATGCGTCAACAAAAAGAATGTATTGTGCATGGCAACTATTTCCAATATTACCGATCGTTCGCGAGATTTGTAGATTTTTTCTCCTTTATTTTATTTATATATTGTATAATTAATTTGTTTGCTACTTACTTATCACAATTTTACTAAATAAACCCACTGCTATTACTGTAATTGTGCTAGCAAAACTCCATAGTCTTGAGGGGCTTCGTAAATAAGGAATTATCCAGTCTATATTGTAACCCATCCTTTTTACTATTACTTTCCTATTATTCAATAGTCCATTTCTTACTACTCTTTCATTGCACTGATATTACATGCAAAATTTATTATAATATTATGTAATTCAATACAAGAAACTGGACAGAGGTTAGCATTGTTTTTAAAACTTCCACCTTTGAATCGATAAATAATTATATATTCATTAATTAAATTAGACTACTATCAATTACTCACACTACCTTGTTCATAGCTTACAAAATTAAATAGCTCATGTTCGTCACAAATCGCAACAACCTTTATTACTTTATGTTTGTGAAACTGATCAGCTGATTACTGTCGTTCATTTTTTCAATTTTGCTTACTAATTTTATAATACTGATCGTAATGCTAATAATGGTTGTCACCACTTAGTCACCGTAATCATAGTCATTTCCTCCCTTAGGTAATTTTGAAAACAAAATATAACTCTTAATCTTTTCGTAAGCGCAATTACTATTTTAATTAACTGGTATAGGATTTGGAAATTTGGATACATTCATCGTACGATTTAATCAAATATATACCTAGTTGTGAGTTTGGTTAGTACTTTTTAGTCACAGTCATAGATAATAGATATACAAAGGGTAACAGTAATATCTAATAGTCAACAGTGCATAAGTGCGATTACATAACTATTAATACTTACTTTAAGCATTATTTTAAGAACAGTAGAATTTCTGGTAGAAGCCATTATAAAAAATATTGACAAATTCTGGAAATTATGAAAGGAAACCAAATGGTCACATATGAGAAACAGGGTCTACATTTTCTTAGAAAATGAGAACTTCGGCCCTCATCAATGGGATAAAGAACTGCATTAATGCATTTTGCTACTTGAATACAATACACCTCGCTTACATATTTTCTTTGTAGCTGACACTTTTATTATCAAAATTTCGAAATAACTTATCAAAATATTTTATATCAAAAAATTGTAGTGATATAATTTACTGTCATCAATAATTTATCAATTAACCTAATCATATCCGTCATTAACTTAGCTATAAACATGACTGATGCTGAATTTGAAAATGACGTTTATATAAAAAAATTTAAAAATAGTTTTAAATATGAAGAACCACCTGATGTAACTTGTACTAAAATATTTTCCGAGGAAGGAACGTTCTTGAAGTTCACAGTTTTATTTTACCTTAATGAAAAATGCAGTTGCCAAATGAAAATCAAAACACCTCTAGAGGTATGTTATATGAGGAATATATATTTTTTTGAATTCAACAAAGTTTTACTTGACAGGATCCAGGAACGTTACACCCACTCTCTTTAAAGATAAGATTAACAAATAAAGAGTTGGAGCATGAAATTCAACCTTGCATTAATTATTTACAAAGACAAAGATGCCCTGACTTTGTTGTATGTGTCCTTCAAAAAGTTGTGAATTTGTATTCTCAGCGAAGCATAATCATTAATATGTTGATGAGAGAATTTGAAGATCTCATTACTATTAGTAAAGATGATGAGAATGGCATAGTAATACACTGTGCTTTTAGAGAAAAATTGTTTTTCAAATCATCTTGGAAAATTAGTTGTGATATTTACATTGGTTGTCCCTTTGATAATTTAGATTTTGTAGTCAACAGAAGAGGTAAACAGTATAGAATACAGTATTTGTGTGATAGTTTTTCAAATAACCATTTTAGATAAATATTTCTACAACAGTGTAGTAACGTATATGAAATTACTGACACAAGTTGCAATTGCTTCTGAAAAAAAATTGCTTTTTTGGAGAAACATAATGAAAGAAGTAGAGACATTTCTTGCAGTTAAGTCAGAGATTGAAGTAGTTGATATTTCTGATGATACTGAGACAGTAACAGGTCCTATAATTGAGAATCGTTGCAATAACTGTACAGTAAATGATATACCAGTTATTGAGGTAGAGAGTTCTGATTCTGATGATAACACTGTTCTTATTGTTGACTAGAAAAAATGATAAAGTTAATAATTTGTGCTCTTATTTGGTTACACTTTATTTTTTCCTTATTTAAATGTTAATAAAGATTATATTTTTCTCTTACAAGTTATAAGAAAACTATGGTCTTCTATAACATAAGATACTTACTATTTTTAGAATACATCTTTTTCATTTACAATTAGCCAGCTACTTACTGGTCATATTACANATTGTTCCCAAATAGTTAAGGATGTAGGATGTTCTAGTTTTAGGGAAATGCGAAGATTTGTTATGATTTTAATAGATTTAAAGCCGGCTTCCCAAAGGTCTCAAAAATGGGTGATACGAAGGGTAGGAAATGTCAAAACGTATTGACTTCGTCTGATGGTTTAACAATTTAGTCTAGATTTGATTTGTTATTTAATAATTTGTAGATTTAGAGAATTGTTGTAGTTGCTTATTCGAAATCAGAGTTAAATATTTAGGGTTGACCATAGCACGCAATGAATCTTCGGGCTACTTAAGCATGCCTTATTTAAGTTTATCAGTATATCGATGTCAATAGCTTTAGTACCTCGCAAAATGTATGAAAAGAAAAAGATATTCTTTAAAAATTTGTTACTTCAAATCTTTGTTTGATAAAAAATCGGTGCGGAGACTGGAGCTATAGGTAAAGAGCATAATTTGTTCCAATTGTTTTCAATTAACTCGGCAGATTTCTTATATTGAGTAATGGACAAAGCTTATATTATCAGAAATGTCTTTGTATTTAACCGATTCTCATTCTTATCGGGCGGTTCCACTAAATTTGAACTGATTATATTAATAAGAAGCATGTCCTCAGTGTGGGTTGATCAAAGTTTTTTAAATACATACTGCAAACAATTTATGATGTACTTTTCATGACTATTTTTTTTTTACAGATCAATGTTTAAGAGGACGAGCAATTGGTCTTTTGTTTTTTTCTTCTTCCTTTAAGCAAATTCCACACTACCAGGTATGTACATAATTGTCTGATGAAACCTTAAAATGTTTAACTGTAAGTGTTGCGCGACATCTCTTTTAACAACAAAGTAAATGCTAGAATTTATGAATATTGGATAAACGTGGAATTCCATTAATAGCGAGCTAAAGCGTCGCAGAATTCCACCCAATTCTGAAGTAATAGGTAAATTGGATGAAGTAAATGTATTTGTACTGTCTTTTTCTTTTCCTAACAAGGAACATTTATATGTACAAGAGTAGTCATCTCTTTTATTTGTGATTTGAAATTAAGTTCCTTTTAAATTTGTATATCATGAATTATATTATATATCTCCTATTTTACAAACAGAAGATTACTTTTAAAGTTATAGACAAGGTAATAAATTAATAGTACGTACATAATATGGAATGTGTTTAAAAATAATTTTTTAACATTATAGTTTACGTATTCATATAGTTTTGCTGTTTGTTAAGTTTAAATTAACGGTAAGTCAACTTATATTAATTTTCTTTTGGCAAGAAATTAAAGGTATGGCCATTGAAAATATCACATTTTAAGGACGAATGTTGGTTCACAGGTTCAAATATACTAATTATTAATAGAAATTAAATGTAATTAACTACATTTGGCAGGCTTCCTGTCGAGAATTGGTGCTTTAGTTTATCCTGCGGTCTAATAAGTTTATCCTTAATACTCTGCAGTTTTGATTGACTCATCTGTTTGTGGATGGGTGCATGCTGTTGGATTTTCTTTTTCTTCTCATTTTCAATTTGTACAACAGAACGTAGATCATACTCGTACGCCTTGCTTTCTTTTCTGATTCTCGGGCTCACTAAAACTGAGCTAGGAGAACCAGAAATATCGAGTCTACTTGCATCTGGTGAATCTACGTAAAATTTGGGCATTGATTGCTGTTTGATTATGGGAAGCTCGAGCGCCCTTTCTATGTCTAAAGTCAAACTTCTTGACATACGTCTTTCTCTAAGCGATTTTTTTCGTATCTTTGGTTTCTCGTCTAGAGAACTTCTACTGCTATTGTTACTACTTGATGCTAGGTTCTCTTCAGCTGGTTTTAATCGCGAAATGATAGGTAATTCATTTTCTTTTTTGGATTTGTCGTCAGTAGTGGATATGTCGATGCTGCTTTTCGATTTTTCCCTGTCAGGTTCAATTTTTAGTTGCGGTATATTTTCTGATTCTTGGTTTTTGTTTTGCGATGATAATTCCTCATTGCTTTGCGCATGACGTACGATTTTTTCTTCGTTTTTTCTGTTCTGTTCATCTACATCATCTTCCCACCATCGTATTCTTCGAGGAGGTTGGCTGATTACGGGGGTAGGGGGATCTGTTTTCGAGGGCAACGGATCGATAGTAACGATCGATCGACCTGCTATTATAGCAACCTTGTCGTAAAAAGCCAAGTTGTCATATAGATTATTGTTTTTCTCATCTTTACCAGACGATTCTTCTGTGTATAAGGCGATCTCTTCGTCGAAGCAAAAGTGTTTCTCGATTAAGTTCCAATAGCAGCTTTCCAAACAGCTGAAACAAAACAAAAGAAAATTTAGAGAAACCATTTTTTGTTGGTTACACATAACAATTACTGTATATCACAATTTGTGTACTCATCTATAATTCATTTTTGTCGTTTTTTAGGATACGTTTAAGTTGCCTCGATTTGAAATTAAACTTAAAACGTGTTTTGCCGTTAGCTTAAAGGGGTTAATTAAATTTCAAACCTAGGGTTGACCGCGCAGCTCCTACATTTAGGCCTTTATTTACATGTAAAGCAATACAGTTACATATGCATACATTGCAAGAAAACTAAAATTATCTTTTTGAGTACAGCCTGTGTTATTCGCGTACCATATATTTATTGTTATCATAACTAATCGTTTACCTGCTTCGATGTTTTAGCATAAAATGTCTAAAACGTGGCAAACATGTTTTTGAAATATGAGCATGTCTGCATATATTTATTTAATTTATTCAAAAAAAAAAAACAAAATACGAATAAAAATTTAAATGTGCTAGCCGGATTCGTCTAATTAGCAAGTAGATAAAACCATAATGTCAAGCATTTAAAATGAAGGTACGTGCAAGAAAAGAAGTAAATATTTATTGCAGCTTTCTAAAATTTAGTATTTAAAAAAATCGTTGATATGTTAATATATGTGTTATATTTATTCCCTGTTATCTTTTTTGATATCTTTTGACAAAGAAAATCCCTTAAATCGTATAAGTATATACGCATACATCACGCCACAATAAAATTTAATGGAAATAACCGATAAATGATTTATTGCTACCATAAACTCCCAATTATTGATTAGGTATCTAAACTTCACCATTTTGTTACTTTTTTATTATTTAAATGACTATTATGAGAAAGGATAAATAGGAACATATTTAATACCAGACTGGAGAAACATCAATTTCTATGTACATACAAACTATTTTTTTTATCAAAAGAACAATAAACAAATTTAATGTTAACAATAATTATGTGTATTTAGTAGTTACCTAACCATAAAAAATTAAATCTACCTCACAAGGACAGTGACGATAACGAGGTACCTAACATTTCAAGTTGTTTCTGATGATATAATGATAAACAATTCATGTCGGCAAAGAATAATTTTCGGATTTTTAATGTATTTGTTGAACAACAGTTTTGAAGAGTTTATTGGGGGTCGGTATTTCTGTGTTGTTAGAAATTTGTGATGTAGGAGTTAAGAGGAGTAGAGGTAGACCTAGGTTGAATTAGTGTTCCCAAATAGTTAAGGATGTAGGATGTTCTAGTTTTAGGGAAATGCGAAGATTTGTTATGATTTTAATAGATTTAAAGCCGGCTTCCCAAAGGTCTCAAAAATGGGTGATACGAAGGGTAGGAAATGTCAAAACGTATTGACTTCGTCTGATGGTTTAACAATTTAGTCTAGATTTGATTTGTTATTTAATAATTTGTAGATTTAGAGAATTGTTGTAGTTGCTTATTCGAAATCAGAGTTAAATATTTAGGGTTGACCATAGCACGCAATGAATCTTCGGGCTACTTAAGCATGCCTTATTTAAGTTTATCAGTATATCGATGTCAATAGCTTTAGTACCTCGCAAAATGTATGAAAAGAAAAAGATATTCTTTAAAAATTTGTTACTTCAAATCTTTGTTTGATAAAAAATCGGTGCGGAGACTGGAGCTATAGGTAAAGAGCATAATTTGTTCCAATTGTTTTCAATTAACTCGGCAGATTTCTTATATTGAGTAATGGACAAAGCTTATATTATCAGAAATGTCTTTGTATTTAACCGATTCTCATTCTTATCGGGCGGTTCCACTAAATTTGAACTGATTATATTAATAAGAAGCATGTCCTCAGTGTGGGTTGATCAAAGTTTTTTAAATACATACTGCAAACAATTTATGATGTACTTTTCATGACTATTTTTTTTTTACAGATCAATGTTTAAGAGGACGAGCAATTGGTCTTTTGTTTTTTTCTTCTTCCTTTAAGCAAATTCCACACTACCAGGTATGTACATAATTGTCTGATGAAACCTTAAAATGTTTAACTGTAAGTGTTGCGCGACATCTCTTTTAACAACAAAGTAAATGCTAGAATTTATGAATATTGGATAAACGTGGAATTCCATTAATAGCGAGCTAAAGCGTCGCAGAATTCCACCCAATTCTGAAGTAATAGGTAAATTGGATGAAGTAAATGTATTTGTACTGTCTTTTTCTTTTCCTAACAAGGAACATTTAACTTGAGAATTAATTTTATAAAATATTTTTTTGAGCTTTCTTAATTCTTTATCGTATAATTTGTAGTTTGAAATGCTACTATTTGAAATTAAGCTGCTTCATATTCTTTTAAAATTTACTGGTTGTTTGCCAATTGTTATTTTAATTCTAATAAATCAATCAATTAATGTGAACATTCGACAAATTATAGTAATAATTTTTGGAACATGTTTGACGACCTCAAAGACTGAAAAACGTCATTTACACTACAACTTTGATTAAAATTGTATTATTGTTAATGTGTATGCAAGTAAGTATTCATTGATACAGGACAAGTGTATGAAGAAATATATACAAAATCATAATTTAAGCAGTTGATAGATATGGTTGCATATTTGTAACTACTTTTTAATTTTTAACAAACTTTACTGTTACGCAAATATCATATTTTATGTAAAAACTTGTATATGACTGACAAATTATTATTAAGCCTGATATATCGGTATGTGTTTTAAACCATGCAGGACTTTGTATAAAGAGTAACTTTTTTTCGTAAGATTAATAATATGCTATCAACTTAAGTAGACATACTATATAATTATAATTTTTCCTGTAGTGCAGTAGCAAATCTCAAAACGGCCTTTTTTGTTTACATTACAAATTGATAAATAATTAATACTTTAAATCTTTTAATTCTAAAAAGATTTTTCTTTAAGATTATTTTGCAATTAATCATTACCTGCTTATATTTAAAAGCTACCATTATTTGCGGGGCTTTCAGACTTTCTTCTTCTTTGTAGAAATGATTTATTACACCGCCAGTATAATATTTAATTAGTAAACCTCTTATCTTCATTTAGGATAACACTATCACGTGAAATGTAGCTGCGAATATTTTCGTATAAACGATTATGTACATTAACAAAAACAAATTTAAAGAACAACATCCTTGAAATTTGTTAATTAGACAGTCTTCCGTGATTTACGGAATTCTAACAACTCGCGGATGTTATATCGTTTTACAGCGTACATAAATCTGATTATAATCAGTGAATTATAACAAATTTCAAAATTAATAAATCTTAGTTTGCTGTGAAACGAAATAAACGAGTGATGAGTTCATGTATCAATTACTTATATTCTGTCTTCTAANTAACATTAAATCTCAGGAGTGAAATCATTGAAAAAATCTAATCTCATGCGAATCGCAGGGAACGTGGTAGAAAAGCTCTTGAGAAATAGTAGATGTAATTGTTGTTGGTGTTAACAGTAGATACGCTAATTGTTGTCATTTGTTTAATGATGGAATGTATGGCTTGGAAAACATACATATTTTTTTTACGTTTTGTAACAGTGAAGTGTAAATCTTATAGTATAAAAATATTGTTCTCGTTAATACAAAGGCCATACTTAGGATGCTGTACCACTATTTGTGAAAAGTTTTCACATTCCTCTTCATCAATTCTAGTTTTGACTAGGTAAAACTGAATGGAAAAATATTCTCACATATATATTATTGAACTGCAACTATTTTCAACATTACCGATCGTTCGCGAGATTTGTAGATTTTTTTCTCCTTTATTTTGTGTAAATTCAACATAAAATATTGAATGATGTTTCAATGACAACTTTTTAGAAAATTAAGGATACCTATGTCGTATTCTTGACCGTATGGAATAAACAAGTTCATAACCGTGACAGTGTCTTTACTAATTCACAACGCCGACCGAATGCATTAATTTGTTTAGACATGAGATTATAATTACTTCAGCCTACACATGTGTATAATCGTATGAAAAATGCACCAGACCCAGATTTAATACATAGTTAAGTTGTGTTCGCAAGGTTAGGCTCAATGAAATTGCGTGGTCATTATTTCAACCGTGGTATATTTATTTAAACGGTGAAAATGTTGAAGCTATTTTGTAAAATTCGATGTTTTAAAATTGTTCTATAAGCGACTTATAAGAAAACAGTGTTGTTTTCATTAGTTATTCGAACATTAGATGTGTTCCAATTTAATGAAAATGTTTGTCATCACAATTTTGGTTAAATTATGGCGTAAATTAGCTTTTTTAATACTTATGTTGGTTTACTAACTTTTGAAATCGAAAATAAGGGTATTTATAGTTAATAATTGTTGAAGATAAATAAGGAGAAGGGTAGTTTAGAAGAAAGACAAAAGGTACAAGTAGTAACGGTAAAAATTCTCAGAAGTAAATAGAATGGAATGTTATTGCGGGAGAAACCAGATTGTTAGTAATTATAAGACGGGGTACATGCAGGTATAGGTGTTCCAGGTAATGCAGCATGCTCAAGAGTTCGAAATTAAAGTTGAAAATAAAGATTTAGAAATAAAATAAATTTTAGAAAACAAAATTCAAATATATACAATATGTTCAGATCGCTACAATGCTTTGCCAGCTTTTCCCTCGACTTCCTACGTGCGAATTTTGGATATAAACTTTAGTTAATTGAGAAATAAATAAAATAATTCGAAATAGTCCATATTCTGCCAGACGCGGATCGCGATTTCGATCTTTTTGGATCTCATCAGCGCATCGCAGTCAGCTCCGACAGAACCCAGACCAACTATTACCTGCTGTCTTAACAGTGCGATTTAGAAAATACTATTTATATATCTATATCTATATCCACACAAGTGGATCTTGTCGGAGCATACGTAATCCTAAAATGTAGCATCGTGCTACAGATGGCGTTTACCGCGCCATTTGTAGTATTTTCTAATTGAGAAATGTTGACCCATTTGTCTATGACTTTTCTTATTTAATCATCGAGGGTCTTTTTCTTAATGTACTTTGTCACTATCCACTTTTTGATAACATTAGTGTATTCAAATTATGCATATTACAAATGAAGACATTGCACTGTTTTTTATTTTATATTATTTTGGTTAGAAAACTTCCAGATTAACACCAAAAAAACGTTTTTATGAGTGGTTTGGAAAATCCTGAAACACGTGTTTTTGTTTTGGAGAGTCAACTTTAACGTTGATATTTACGATTTTCCACACAAATATTTCACACCCACAGAGATTGATTTTTTAAAACCATTTTCTTAATGCACCTTTACATTCTCTGCGGACACATCTTCAATTTTCATGTTTCTGTCTTCAGTGGTTTAGGCTGGGGGTTGATTGTCAGTGTATCGCGGGAATGGAATAGTTTGAGCGTATAGTGACGAATTATGTACAATGGACAATGTGTCTCTGCGGTTAATGTTTGATGAAAAAATTGCAGTGAGAAAATCTTTGTGAGCTACCCCGAACCGCCATTGTATAAATACTTACTTTATAGCTATCACATTGAATTACAAATTAATGTTTTTCGTACTTTTTCCTTTACTTCTGCTATGAAGTTTTCCTACAAGGCTTCGTGCCAAATTTAAAGAATGTAGGTTAATTGATGATTATGGCAATTCTGTAACATAATTCTAAAAAACACTATATGTGGCTAAATCATTTAATGTTTAATAGAATTTTCTGAACTTGAAAGTTGGAAAATCAGTTTTATTTTAAAATTCGATCGAACCTATTTTTCTTGTTCAGATTTTATTCGTCAAGTAAATATACTTAAACACAAATGCGTTAGCAGTTTTTATTATCAAATTGATTAAGTCAATATGGTACTTAGAAAAACACGGTACAAATAAATATTTGTGAAAGCGGCAGGCATTACAACAATACATGGTGCCATCGAAAAGAACGAAGAATCAATCCAGTTCCAGATNCTTTATGTAGGCATATAATTTCCATGATTATTTAATGCGAAAAACGGCAGATCTTTACTAGCCTTCATCTTGCAATGAGTTTTTTTTTTGTTAGTATTACGGCGTCAGTTAATGTAATAAAATTGCTGAATTATTTTAACTTTTATCATACACACTTAAAAAAGACAATACAAGTAAACGCTATATTATCTTGAAGAGTAAAGAAAGCCTACTAGATAACCCATTTTTTATATGTAAAAGAGTGATAAAATTACTACCTGCCATTACATATGAATAGGAAAAATTACAACTACAAATTATATCTTTGATTTTTGAAAAGGTGTTTAGGCTAGGCTCATTGGGATCTAGTAAAATACAAGTAATAGTAAGTTTGTTCATAAAATACTTTATGATAAAATTGAAATATTTAAGCAGAAAGACACAAAAGACTGTCTATCTTAGTATGTGCTAATGTTTTATATTGTATAATATGAAATTAATGAGGGTTTTATTACATTTACATTTATAAATATTAGGCATTTAAGTGTATCTGTTAGCATTAAATCTCAGGAGTCAAATCATTGAAAAAAAATCTAATCTCATGCGAATCGCAGGGAACGTGGTAGAAAAGCACTTGAGAAATAGTAGATGTAATTGTTGTTGTTGTTAACAGTAGATACGCTAATTTTTGCCATTTGTTTTCTGATGGAATGTATGGCATGGAAAACATATATATTTTTTTACGTTTTGTAACAGTGAAGTGTAAATCTCATAGTAAAAAAATATTGTTCTCAATAATATAAAGGGCATACTTAGGATGCTATACCACTATTTGTGGAAAGTTTTAACATTCCTCTTGTATCAATTCTAATTTTGACTAGTAATAAAACTAGAATTAAAAAATATTCTCAGTTCATTTTAGTTGTGACTAGACATTTTTTAGTTAAAACTAGTCTTTACGACCCTGTTCAGTAAATTATAGATTAATACAAATCTTGAACTTAGACTAGTTGGCTTCACAATCTTCTTTTTTTAAATGAAATAGGGTTTTAACATACACACATATATATTGAACTGCAACAGGTCTCGCAAAAATGCTTTTTAGCCGCATTCATGTATGGTAGCATCCATTACAAAGAGCAACATGTGGTCTTTGGTGACTATTGTTCTCACTTAATAAAATTTTGATCTTTAGCCTAAGTGTGACCCTTATATGCGCGATGAATCTTCTTATTTTTATGTCTGGAAACAGCTACTCCGTGTAGCATTCTTTATTAACCACCCTGTATATTATTTTATGTGGACAGATATGTAACGTGATGCACGCGTTAATGACATGTATAAAAAAAGAATTGGAATTTCCTTTCCCATACAAATCATTTTATATATGTACCTACCTTGATGCGCTATGTATTTTATTGTAAATTAACTAACGGTAGGAAATCGAATCGGTCACAATATTTAAATTAAAGACTGGACTCGCTTGACATCCCAATTTTGCTAGCTCGTCATTGTAATTTCTCCTTGCAATTCGCGCGTGGATGAAGTCATGCAACCCATATCAGTTATTCTTTCCGTAAGGTATGATATCATTTTCGAATAGAATTTTCTTTGGACTTGTTGTTCATTTCTACTACATTCCAACAGAAAATGAAAACTGAATTATCAACATTTGATATGGTATTCACTTTTATTACTAACTAGTCGGATTAATTTATTTGTTTAATAAAACTTTATTATCGTTTATCTAAATAGTGTTCGATATTCAACACTGACGTATTACTTGGTATCCTCAAGGAACGTAGCGAGGTGGTATTTGTATTGAAACTCATTAGATCTTCAGCGAAGGACATTCGTTTCCTAAGGATGACAACCACAATTGTTGGCGAAACGTCGAATGAACGACTCCATATAGGTTTACAACAATTTCTCTTTCTTTTGACCTTTCTTTATTCAAATTTTGTTAATGAAAAATTGAGAAAATTCAAAAATCAAAGTATGCTGTGTGTGCGCTGGACCGATAATAACTTGAAAACTAAGGACTGTGAAAAAATTCGATTATAATTACGGATTATCAGTACTTGCAGAGTAAAATTGATACGTCGAGATTAAATGGAAAATGTTAAGATAAAAAACTTTTAGAATAAAAAAGAAACATGTACTATACAACTTCGCCTGTAAAAACAATTGTATTGAAAATAACGCATTTTCTAAGAATAAATAGAAAAAAATGGTCATTTTGAAGGTTAAATGTAAATCAGGTGCTACCGAAGCGGAAAAGATGAAACTATAATTTTAAAAGTCATGCAGTTACCTAGTAAGTGAGTTGAATATCAAAAAGAATAATACGTCGATAAATTATTACTTACAAAAAGTAGAAAGAAAAAGTAAAAGAAACATCACAAATTTATGTAGAAGAGAAAAGGATGGATAAAAGGGCTGAAGAAATATTAGCGGAAAATTAATTCGATTTTAGAATATATTTAGAAAAGTCTTTGGACGATTTTAAATGCTAAAGGATTCTAAAAATACTTAAAAATGTAGGGATGGATCAGGGGTTTTATATGCATATAGGTTACATGTGAAATTTTCTTTAGTATAGATGAGGGTGTTTCCCTTAAAGCTATGCTCAAGCTAACAAGCAAAAATTCCTAAAATTTTTGTGCAACACATTTTTATTTCTATTCATGAATAGAAAAACAAGCTAAGATCAAACATACATACAATTTAGACATCTTTCAGCAGTGAGTTAGTTTAATATGAAATATTATTCTGAAAATTCATTTCTGAATTTTTTACCCACTACACGCTACCTCAAATTAATGAGGGAAAAATTGTTGCTGTTGTCACACCCCCGTCGGGAATCGAACCCGGGACCTTTGGCATTACGCATCAATGCTCTGATCACTAAATTACGA
This sequence comes from Agrilus planipennis, assembly GCF_000699045.2. Lineage (NCBI taxonomy): Eukaryota > Metazoa > Arthropoda > Insecta > Coleoptera > Buprestidae > Agrilus > Agrilus planipennis. The sequence goes on from NW_020438886.1 coordinate 189,602, forward strand.
GAGGTGACAACAGCAACAACGACAAACCGTATGTAAATCCAAAAGTCCCGGGTTCGATTCCCGGCGGGGGTGTGACAACAACAACAATTTTTCCCTCATTAATTTGAGGTAGTGTGTAGTGGGTAAAAATTCAGAAATCATTTCACAAAACACTCGACGAATTACGACAGTTTCGGCAATTATTCTGTTATTCATAAGAATGCAGCTTCTATATAGTATTTTGTTTGTATTTTGTTTTTCTATTCATTAACAAAATTATCATCATGTTTCAATAAACTATAACCCATTTTTATATAGTCTTTGGTTTTCCAGTTAGCGTACATGCCATAATTTGTCAGCGGGTCTAACATATATGGGGAGTTAAACCCCTTAACGTTGCCTAATACTATATTATTATTTTCAGTGGATGTTTTTCTTGTCCCACAATAATTTTTCGTGTTTAAACTCTGTGGGTCATGTATAGAAGGATTATACCCTATACCATAATTTGTCAGCGGGTCTAACGGCTATTTATGGGGTGCTACACCCCTTAACGTTGCCTAATAGTATATTATTATTTTCCAGTGGATGTTTTTCTTGTCCCACAATAATTTTTTGTATCTAAGATGCGTGGAGGGATTATACCTGCCTATCTGACACACCGTGTAAAGCAATAAAATAACTTTATACCATTTCTTATGAAGTTAAAATCAACGGACAATGAATAACCATTTTGGTTAGGCGTTGGTTACATTATTATTTCAGTTTTAATATACCCAAAATAAGTAATTCAACCCCAAATGCATTTATGATTGAATCGCGTTAATATGATTTTATATTACGTGTCCTCTATTTTTATTTGAATTACTTCACAGAGACGAGAATTCTGATCATGACACTTTACTGTAGGTTTATGTAAATAAGATGTAGTAAATTAAGATTGTTTTCTAAAAACCAGTTTTTACATAAAATAATATAATATTATACATATTTTTATGCCGAATTTTGTACATCTGCAAATTACGTTTTTACTACATTATCATTTTGTTTTTATACGATTCGAAAATTTCATGGAAGTTGTAATAACGTACATACATACCTACATTAGGATTGTTTCGCGTTTATCAAAAATATGCGATATAAGCAACAATAATCATGCGTAGGAGTCTGATAATTTTTATCAATCAGATGTCTACAACATGATGATAGTGGAATGACGCCTCAACGATAAGGTCTAGGGAAATCTCTGTTTACGAAATTATTGAAAGTTTACAAAGTAATTTTACAATAAAAAACGTTTAAATAATTTTGGGCATACCACAGGCATGTAACTTGGAAGTGCCTATGCATGTACAGAGATCAATTAAAATTTGATGTTACTAATTTTAAATAATTAATCTTTTTCTGCGGAACAAAAGTTTGGGTCTCCGTAACGTATGTGTATTATTTCAAAAGAAACGAAAACACTAAAATCTAAATTTAACTTGCCACATAAACGTCAATACATATACATAAATATTTCTAGAATCATCAGCTTCTAGAATTTACTCATTACTCGACTCGAGCAAATTTTATAGCCCGTTGGCCACATGCTTTTTTGTAGTTTGTTCATTGACATTGTAAAGGATAATACCTCGCTTCCGTGAAAAATATAACCCATAAGTACAACAAGATCTCTTGACTTAATCAGTGTCATTAAAGTATAATTATCATTAGTGCATACTAATGAGATAATACAAAAATTGATGAATGAATATTGCACAAATACCGCTGTACATAATTGTTTTACTTACGAAATTCGTGGACCACGTGCTCAGTAGTTAATAAGGAAACTTTAATCAAAAGTGAGTAAAAGACATTTGCATTTCATAATCTACAAAAATCAATTATGATCGTGTCGGACACGTATACGATAGGGTTGCACGTTCAAAACTAAAAGAATATACACATGATTGTTATAATTTTTATTGGATTAAATTACTAATCAAAAGTTGCACTCAGATTTTTTTCATAATTGAAAAATTATAATACGAAGAAGAGTTTTCTTATCGACTTTATAAACAAATGTTTCGTGATGGTTTAAATAAAAATATCGTAAAACACTTTTCATTCCGTCTATCTGTAGATAATCAATGGGGTAAGTGAAAAATTAAGTAGGTCTAGTTTTCATTCTAAGGGAACGGGATTCAAATAATTATTTCTTCAAGTAGTTCATTATTTCTGTATTTAAACCACTCTTCGATACGGCCGTATGATAAACTTTTTAATATGAAGTATTGCAGTATAGGTATATGAAATAGATCCATAAATGAGGGATTGGGATGTCTAAGCTGTAAGGCCCCTATGTTGACTGAATCCCTAAATTGTCGGAGCAGGGACTGCAGTTCAAAAATGCAAATGCTTTGTAGATAATACTAAAAGATCTAACCATGTATAACAATAAAGAGATGGGGATTACACTTTAAAACATCAATTTTAGAAGTTATATTTCTTTTGGTACATTAAGAGTAAACTTATGGTATGCAACGGAAGTTGCGCGCGCACGGCTACCGAAAATTTGGCAGTATGAAGTTGGTGGAATGACTGCGAGTTAGCGTAGCGATAACGTAGTATGTTCAAGGCGAAAGCTGTTGTTCGTTGATGGGGGTGAGTTCGCACCCCGACTATTAGAGGCGGCACTACTCGGTAATATCATTTAAATATGTGATCGCAAATTTAAACATACACCTGACGCAAGAGCGATAAATAATAAATCGCAGTGACAGTTTTCCATCAATTCGCATTCTTTTGTTTTGATTTGTTCTCTTTTATCATGTCGAAAATGAAAAATATTTTTAATCAGTAACAATAATAACAATCTTAATATTAACGAATCTCTTTTTGGATAACGTGTAACATAAACAACACTGGAAGGCAATAACTTTTTAACGGGTCAACGGTTTGTGTACAAATATTCTGAATGAAGAATTTCCGAAAATATTAAAAAAGACAATAAGGTGGACAAATGCGGATTTGTCATAAGGGTGAAAGCTTTTTCCAAACCGATACTTTACCTATAATTCATTGATGCACTTTAAATTTTTCCATGCTATGTTATAGAAAAAGAGAAAAATTGTTTAATCAATCCTACACTACGTATGTCTTCAAATTCCAACCCTGCTTTGAATCCCTTTTGCAAGTAATTATGGTTTTACCGTTTATACATTTCCAATTTCAAGAAATGGACAGACTTCAATGCTTTCTATTTCTCCGAATTCGAATACGATGTCAGTACCGAAGTGCGTCCTTTAATGAAGCAGGTCAGAACTGTTCAAATTGAAAGCGCAAACCTTGTGCCTTACCGCAAATATCCGTTGACAAGGTAACACCAATAACAAAAGAAATAAATCTGGATACTCACTATTGACACGACTTGCACATGATGGGTGGTGACACCAAAAAAGTTTTTACTTTCGGCTTGGGATTTCTGCTACGAAACCTCGTCGTGCATTCTCAAACACCTTGGTTAAACTGTATCACGACGCCGTGTGCCACTTTTGCGTTAATATTATTATTGTTATTATTATCACGATATCAGTAATCGCACTGTGATTACAACGATTCGTTAAAACGGCCCGAGGAGATACCTGCTGACGAAGAAGCGCGGTGATACCTGATGACTACGGCGACGCTCTGTTCAAAACTCAATGGACAGGTACCTATTATTGTCGCGCGCGTTTTGTTGTGTTGTTACCTTGACTTTATTTTATTAAAGGTGGACCGACCGAAAGGTTCGCCACACAGCACCCATAAGCTGCCGTATTTTTGAATGAATCGCTCGAGGCTCTCGCACTTGTCGGACGGATTTCCACAAGAAGTTGTTCACTCCGGTAACGTAATCATCATGGGAAGCGTTAAAAAGTTTACAGTGATTCACGAACGCGTTCCGATGATCGCGAATTCTATTATTGTGATTTCACATGCATAGACGGACAGTTGAGTAATTATGGTGCCCCTTCTCCATCTTCTAATATTTAAATACGGAAATAAAAATAAGTGGAGGGGGATATTTTTAATTTTATTATCGATCTAAGCTGTAGCGATCTTCTTGTCTTGACAAAATGATATTTTTGAATAGATTAAAATTGACGTTTAAATACCTGGAGATTATATTGGTATTCAGTAAGAGCGAATGTAAAGATAGGAGACGAAAGATTAGAAGAAGTGGCTGATTTAACGTATCTAGGAAGTCAGATAAGTCAGGACGGAAGGAGTAGTAGGGAAATAAAACAGAAAAAAAGGAGTTACTTTTATGCTTGCAAACGATTAATTTAGAAATTCGAAAGAGATTGTTAAAGGTTTATGTTTGGAGCGGGGCGCTGTACGGGTGCGAAACATGGACGGTGGACGCGGCGGAAAAGAAAAGGTTAAAAGCGTTCGAAATGTGATGTTACAGGCGAATGATGAGAATACCGTGGAAAGAAAAGGTTAGAGTTGAAGAGGTATTAGAAAGAATAGGAGAACAAAGGGTTTATGGAAATCAATAAGAAATAGGCGAGATAAGTTGATAGGAAACCTTCTCAGATATGAAGAAATCAGAGACATTAGAGATAGAAGCAGGACTTAAGAGGAGTAAACTAGATTAGACCTAGATTAGATTCACAAATAGTTAAGAATGTTGGATGTTCAAGTGCTAGAGAAATGCGAAGATTAGCTCAGGGTAGGAAGGAGTGGAGGTGTGTGTCCAACCAGTCTTATGATGATGATGAAGATTCCTTAAAACCTTTCCATTCTTGAAAATCTTAATATTTACTTATTAACTCTGATTCGTGACTTTGTCAGCACGAATCTATTCCAAATCGTTTATAATAAATACAATAAACCAATAAGCAGAGGTTGGCAAACCTCTTTCAAGAGGCAATTGCGGCTTTACAAGATCATAAAACATTAAAAATAATTATAAAGTGGAACGGTCAGAACACGCAGTCCAAATAAAAAATGGGCGATCTTTGGGTCAATATATTCGTACGGGTAAGTTTTCTCTTCTATGAACTTAATAAAGAACAAACTAAGAAGTCAAGTAACTAATCAAAATTTAGCGTCAAGTCTTAAACTAAAAGCTACTAGTTGCGTGCCGGAGTTACCAAAAATATTTTAACAAATGCGAGCTCACCATTCGCATTAATTTTTTGATATAATTTCAGCCAATAATAGTGAATAAAGTCGTATTTTATCTAAGTACCAGTTCTTTATACGATACAAATTTGATATAAAATGTAAAAGCCGAATTAAAAACTCGTGGCTCTTTGAAATTCATGAAACTACATTTACATTGCGAATGGCTCTTCCAGCTTAAAAGTTTGCCGACCCCTGGCCTAGACCTAGACCATTGCTGACAACCTCCTCAAGTTAATGTCCATATAGTTTCATCAAAGTTGATTCAACCATTTCGAAGATTACTTCATACGGACAGGCAGAGAAAAAATTTATTAAAATGTTTCTTATATCTTAATAGTATTTAAATAACTATACAAACTCAAATCGGTAGGATTTTATAGACAAGCACTACAATTTCACATATATGTAGGTTTTTTCTCGTGTCTAGGGGTTGTTTAATAAGGCTCCGGGTGATTTGATAAATATATAATGATATTAATAATGAAGAAAAAGAACAACGAACATCAAACATCAAAACGAATAACAGAACTAAATATCAGGAACAACTTATTTACAAGTATCGCGTCTTCAAATGTACACGTCTTAATTAATAGCCAAAAATACGTCTTTCGTCTTTGATTTGGCAAATTTCTTCGTCTAAATAAAATGTACCGTCTTACAGCAACATCTTCATACCTTGATCGTCTTTTACTCTCTCCACTCCGGTGGTCTCTTACGTACCCCAACATGCACGCGAAAGTAAAAAAACTTACCCTAGCGTGCGTAAAGAAGTTTCCCTTCAAAAATTCTGCAAAATACATTGCCTCTAAATAAATTAAAATNGGGTGGTGGTTCGGGTGAGAAAGATGAGACGGACGAAATGAAGACAGAAGAGAATGAAAGATTATCTGTGGAATATTACTGCCTCAGCATTTGCCTAGGTGATCCAAGGAAACCATAGAAAAACTTCGACCAAGGCAGACGGACCCGGAATCGAACCGGCGTCCTCCCGAATGCTAAGCAATGGTTTAGACCTCTTGGCCGTGCCGTTCGGTACTCTGGTGGTCTCTCACGTACCCAACATGCACGCGAAAGTAAAAATAAATTATCGATCTACCACCACCTAATTGGTAATAAAAAATAATTCAAATCCTACATACATATATATAGATTGTAGATGTATTGATGTACTAGATGTTATCATCATATCGTTAGCTCTAAGATTGGTTATCCTGACTCAATCTTCTTAGCTGCTGTTTCTAATATATCCCTAACTAGCCCTTCATGCCTGAGGAGGTGTCCTATCAACCTATTTCGCCTACTTCCAATGCGCTATCTGCTCTCATATTCATTGTAATACCTCAACTTTTACAACCTTTTCTATCCACTTTACCCTTATCATTCGCCTGTAACACCACATTTCGCACGGTTCTAATTTTTTTTTTCGGCTGCGCCACCGTTCACGTTTCGCACCTATACAGAACCGTACTTCAGACATACACCTTCAGCAATTTCTGTCGAATTTTTTAACCGCCCGTGAACATAGAAGAAACTTCTTTTTGTTTAAGGCGACTCGACCCTACACTATCCTCTGATTTATACCCCTACTGCTCTTTCCATCCTGAGTTATCTGACTTCCGAGTTACAGAGAATCCGTCACTTCTTCTAATTTCTGTTTGTGTTAGATGTATAGATCGGAAATACAATAAATTTGTCAAAATCAAAATATTTCTTCCTCAAAACTTTTAAATGCCATGTCTTCCCTAAAAGATTACTGAGAGGTAAAAAGGTTTATTGTGATTGTGATTTGTAATTATGTATTAAAAACATCCGCGCGCGTCCCTTTCTAACCTTGCGCCCCTAGGCATGTGCCTAATTTGCCTAACGGATAATTCGCCACTGATCTTACCATAAAGATTTTATTTTCTTAGATATAAAACTGCTTGAAGTAATAACATGACTACCTTTAAGAACTTGTTTTAAGTCCCAGCGATACAAAGCAATACAACTAAGAATTTTGGGGTTTTTGCGATTTATTTTTGTCAAACTATCTAATTTCACATTATTTGTTGAAAGTCGAAGCAAGCTTACAATATCTTTTGTTTTATTCTCTCATTTCTCCATGAAACAAAGGAGATGAATGTTTGTGACTGACTGTATAGCATATTAGTTATTCGCACATGGGAGAGTAAAAATCATAAGGAATTCGTTCTATAGTCGGAGTGGCTTTTCGCTTTCATGTAGCAGACTTCAAATATCACGTATACGTATTCAGCTTTTGTATTTACTCAAACAAATTTAATGCGCAAATATATAAATAAGTACGTGTTCAAAATTTTCTTAGGTAAGTGTGAAACACGCTTCAGAATTTTGCTTCATTTATGCAACATTTTTGATCACTTTGCAGATAAGTAAAATGAAAATTAACATGTACTTGCAGAAACTTTTAGCAGATTTAATGCCCCGTTAAAAATTATATATTCCGTGTACATACCAACACGAAAAATGTTTACAGGCACCTACAGTATCTTAATATTTAAATGATGAAAATTTCTTCGCTCATTTGATTTATTTTAACAATTAACTGCATCAAACTTACAATGTAACTGCTGATCTTGAAGTACTATTAAATCTTATGTGTGAACTAGCCATTGTGATGAAATAGAATCCGCTGTGCTTTGCTTCAATAATTATTTGAGAAGTGATAGTTTTTTTACGACACCTTGTATAGCAAGAACGCTATTTAAGAACGAGCTTTGAAATAGATGACACCGTTTTTCTAGTGTTTTTAAGTCAATGTACACATTCACTACGCACAATACGTACTTTCGGTTATTGTTTACCGAACAGCAGGTCGATAAATTTTGTATAAATAGCCTAATTGGCAGACAATTGTTAAGTATCTAAACTAAAAATAGCCAGTTGAGTTAAGATTATTTTCGTTGCGCATAAAGTCATCAGCCATCAGTCGCATTGTTTTTATGACTAATCACTTCGAATGTAACGATTCTGCAGTGCTGCTGATGATGAATGCTGAAAATCCCACGTTTGCGTAACAACCTTGTGAACAGGTCTACAAATTCATTTGGAATCTCTGTAGACGGAAATTATTACAAAAACAGTAATTTAAAATTTATGGAAAAGGTCACCTACTGATTTCAGATATAATGAAAACCAATCAAATTATTACTAGTCCGCTCTTCGGTAATTCAGTAGTAATAATATCAGGAAAGAGTCAGGAGGCACTAAGGCGGAAAGACTATTTAGGGAATTTAGGAGATTTTTTAGAAAAAAAAAATAGCGTGAAGGTAGATAAACAAGGATGACTTATAATTCAGTCCTGAGACTGATTAGACATGCACCTCCACTCATTCCTATCACGAACTAATCTAAAAAAATTAAGGAATAGTAAGACACAAACGTCAAAAGGTTAGTGGACATGCCAAAAAAAGAATGCGGGTAGTTGTGAGAATTTTAAAATAATTACGTTAACCTCCCATACTTCAAAAATCATGAATCATGGTCATACAGAGAAGGATGGAATGTAGAATATAGGACGGAAAAAACTTCTGGGTTTGTCAAGAAATAGGGGAACGCGCGAGGTCATTTTAGCCTTACGGGTAGATATTAGTTGAGAAAAGATATAAGACAGGACAGCTTTAGGCATACAGGGGTAAAAGGAGCGGTATTGATAAAAGCGTATATGAAAATCATGAAAAACAAAACTGAAATATGGATATGTAATAAGGGATGTAAAAATAGAATTAATAGTAACAGAAGCAGTAGACGAAAAACTAATGAAACTGCTGGTTTTGGAAATAACTTTGGATGGAAAAGGAGGCGCTAGAGGCGCTAGATATATAAAACTGAGAATAGCGGAGGATCGGGTCACCTTTAACAAAATGAAATCACTTATGTGCTCGAAATACTAGAAAGAGTGGAAAAACTGGGGAAATCAATAAGAAACCTCAGACATTAAGGGCTAGTTAAAGACATATTAGAAGCAGAAACAGGAATTAAGAGAGGTAGAGGTAGATCTACCATAAATTAGATAACTGTTTGCAAATAGTTAAAGATGTAGGTTTCTCTAATTTTTGAGAAATGCGAAAATTAGCTTTAGATAGGAAGATGTGGAGGTGCATGAGCCTTTTCCTTGTATATTGTTTAATTTCAATGAGAATGAGGTTGAAATGTTTGCTCATTATAATGTGTATATAAGGAATCAAGTGATTGTGTTTTTTCGGGTAAATCAATTTAGGTCATTGAGACTATTCAAAATCCGTTGTGACTTAAGGTTATAGCAACTTCATAATTTTTTCTCTTTTGGAGAACACATAAAATCAGTGAGAATGCACTGTTACTGATTACGTCTGTTTATTCGCTACAGAACCGTAGTAACAGTAAGTGATTTCTTATTGGCACAATTCAAGCAATAACAAATTTTTCTTCTGATGATGTTATTCGAAAACAATTCTCGCTAGCTGAAGTTTAATGTAAGGATGGTATATACATACATTATCTACTTATACATATGTCTGTATTTCATTTACTTACCTTTCTCACAAAGTGATTAGAAATAATTAAGGAAAACTAGTTGTTAATGTAACAGCAATTTATATTTTAAAAAGTGGCTGCGGATAAATCCATTAATAAACGCAAATAATAGTCCGGAAACTTTCGACGACTACTTTAGCTTCATTAGTATTTAAAATTTAAAAATAATTTCCTTTGATCTCAGAAATGATTAATGATCGTTAAATTAGGAAAATAGCGGAAATTAATATGCAATTTACCTTGATAATTTCGAAACTGTGTATCAACAAGCGAAAATGCTCCTCTCAAAAATTCAGTTTGATACTGTTCGTACTTCAAGTAATTTCTTATTATCAAAACAACTTAATAATTTTTCATGAATGATATTATAAAATTACGCAACTGTTGAATCATATTACTAATCTTAATTGGCAAGAATTACTAATGATTATTTGCAAATTTCTTTTAAAACACGAACTTGCTTTGGTTTCCCCCTTATTGTGCAATAAATAATAACAAATAATTTATAGTATGACAAGGTTACAAATCATTTCGTAATCGATATTTTAGTGCATTGCGTGAAATAATATGTAAAAAGAACTTTTTTACTCAATTAAAGGTAAAGTTTTTGTAGTGTGACCATTATCACCTATCTCTATCGTTTTAATGACGCAGTCATTACCCTTCAACTCTATTTTATTTATGAGAAGTGTTGAAGGACTTGCATATCTACGTAAATGTAGTATTAAGTGCATAGCTAAATAAAAATGTTTCATAAAAACATTATAAAAGCTTTGGGCCTTTGAATGTTTTTAACGATATAATGAGCGATTCGTGGTGTTCAATTTACTAACTAAATTTAAAAGCAATAAATGGTTATGTTATGCTGAATAGCAAATTTCACAGTCTTAGAAAGTAGGGTGTATCGTGATTAAAATATCGTCATGATGATAAACCTGCATAAAATATTTCTTTGTATAGTCCAATTTTATCCATGTGTTGAAATTTTTATTTTTGTTGAGAGCAATAAATAAATACATATAAACATATAAAGTTAAACTTAATAGTTAAAAACGAGAATACTCCTTTAACTTTTCACCCTAGAGAAGAAATATTTTCTGCAAATTTAAATAGAACAACCTTTGAGATATGGCCTATCCAATAAAATAATAAAGCAATAATAATTAAAAGCGGTTCATAATTGGTGAAGAAATCGCGCTACATAAACTAAACAAAAATAAAGTCAAATTGAGAACCTCCCCTGATTTTAGAAGTCGGTTGAAAATGAGACTCAAGTTATTAACGCAAGAGATTATTTTATGTAAAAAGGCATAAGTAGGTACATCTACGTAAAAGGGGTTTAATAAATTTTGAAATATTGAATATTGAAGCAGCCTATATCTCTAACTCTAATCTAGCTCTACCTCCCTCTAGTTTCTGCTTATAAATTTTTCTAACTAGCTCTTCACCTCTATGAAGGTGTTCTACCAACCTATATGTTGCATTGTTTCCGCCTTTTGTTCTGCTTTTTCTAATACCTCCCCACTTCTAACATACCAGGTTTCACTCCCATACAGAGCCATGCTCTGAACATACGGCTTTAATAATCTTTTTTGAATTTTAATACGGTAATGTAATTATTGATGACATATAAAATGGAAGAATTTTTTGAGTTCACATATTTTATGAAACAATTATTAAAAATGGTATTTGATAGTTTGTATTAACGTATAGTCGATATTATACAAAATATACTTACATATACGTATATGTTAACTATACCAGGTGTCAAAAAAGAAAGTTTATAATATTGGATTAGTTTATTATGTAAACCCAGTTATTTGGTGAGGGGGGGGGAGTTGTATGCCAATCGATTGCCTGCTTTCTGCATTGTAGGAATTCAGTCACTCCATATTTGTCGGGAGCGGACGGCACGTTCTGTGTGCAAGAAAATTTGTAATTCGGGAACTAAGTACATCACACGGAAGGACCTTCAGTCATAGTTGTTTTACTTTAGCTTAGCTTAAATAATGCAACAAGTGTTTCCCTTATTCGAGAATAGATGCTAGCCTTTCCATTTGCAAGCGTAGAAGTGCTTTAAATATATCACATGAAGCAGAAATTATAATACAAAATCCAATTACTGCATGAATTACAGTCTCTTTGTTTCCAATCAAAGACTAGAATTCGTTAACCAAGTAAATGAACGCTTTTCAACATTTAACAACATCACAATAATGAGTAAGTGAAAAAACAGAGCTCAAGTAACACGAATTCGAAACGTAAGCTTCATAAATCCCTTTTGCCTAAAGTGACTGCATGGGCTGCGATATCGGCACAAGGAATAGTCGGCCCTTATGTTTTTGAAGAACTAAACGGGAACGAGCAACTAACAGTCGATTGAGAACGTTGTGTGGACATGTTTCATGCCTTCTTGGTAGAGATAATTGAAAATCTCATGAATTTTGACCTTTGGGTTCTACAGTGAACTGTGTCCGTTCTTTGAATTCGACACATGTACCACCCGAACAGTGACAAGCAAATATTGTTCGATCTTGGTCTTGCTCAAATCCTTCTACTACTACCAATATTTAGTATTAAAATTTAGTAAAGCAAATTGAAAATTTCAAATACTAAACATATTTTATCCCAAGAAATGAATATATATTAAAGTTAAAAATTAACTTATAAATTCACCCAAAGTAATTGGTATTCATGTGGTATTGCGTGTTTGGTCTTAATCTTGCATATTCGGTCTTGGTTTTAATCTTGGTCTTGTTCTTTCGGACTCCGCTTAATGCGCCCTGCAAAGACTCATGAGGTTTTGAAGAAGCTATATATATCTGAACTGGAAAACCATTCCTAACTATAACCAAAGAACATGGTTTAACAGAACAAAACTGTGTCACACGCCTCCAATACCTTCAAGAGTGGAGACATCAATTTGTTTCCACGCAGTCCTCATATTAACCCCTATGGACTTTTTCTCAAATCTAAAGTGTACTATTTCTCTGCGTGCTGAACCGTCATGATAAATTTTGCTGTTCGTTAGCTTAATTATATATAATTTATAATTAGATGAAATTATTTTTAGGAAGCAGCTTCCTACACTATCTATTTTAATAATTAATAAAAATTTTACTACACATTATGTTAACGTTTCTTTTATATTTACGCAATTAGATATAAACTTTCTTTTGAGACATTTTATTTCATAGACCAGTTTTGGTGTTAAGTAATAAGAGCTTATTATCACAGCATTAAAAACATATTGCCTTTGTTTTTTATTTTATGAATACGTACTTAAACTCTAACATTGTTACTATTCTGTGAATTGATTTGCGTACTGTGGGCGAGCACTTGCGGCATATTGACGACAATAGATTCCTTTACTATTTCTTCATATTTTGGGGGAGGATCGTTATACTCTGAAACGTTAACAGAGGCGATACAGAATGAGATAAATATTAATCGTCTTAAATTACGAACCTGTATACGGTGGTGGACATAAGCCTCCTGGAAAGACGCCTGTTGAACTATCGTCGTAATAACCTTGATTATGATGGATTTGGCGAGCCGCTGAAACTCTCTGTACTGCTATTATGTGTGCTGGAAGACATTATTTCGTAAATAAAAGATGACATTCCTAGTCATACAAAAACAATTATCATGTTTCTGAATTTTATCTTATTTTGATATTTAGAGATGCGGGGCTAGGCGCAGTCAATTGTCTGGCATTACAATCACCATACTAATAGTCATGGGATTCCTCAGCCAGAGGGCTCCTAGCCAGACCAGAAACATACTTAAAAAAGTATATGAAATTCCTCGACCAAAGGGCTCCTATTCAGTTTAGAAACTTATTTAAAAAGGTATGTTTATGGAATTCTCAGACTCTCGTTTAGTTTTGCTTATTAGCCCCTTTGTAACTTGTGAAATTTGATTGATTAGCACTTTTCTAACCGAGACATGAAAAGGGCCTGACCTTGACATTTTTTGGACATCATAGTGAATGCAATTTTTGAAAATTCGGCATTGTAGAATTCAAAAATAATCAAGGTCCTTGTACTTGTTGAACTCAAAACCATGACGTAACGTATCAGTTATCTACGTAACCAAATTAAACAAGCAGTTTAATGTTCTTGATGTGAATTGTGATTTTGAACTCTCTTGAATTTCACAGTAAGTTTGGAGTTTTCGCAGGTGGAGTTAACTAATACCAACAGGTAGTTTGGGCGGTGTTTTATCATAGTTGTCTACTGCTGAATATGGGAACCGAATAGTTTGACATAATACTAACCAAGAACGTTAAACTTTTTGTTAATTTTAAATACTTGTCACTTACCTCTCTCTTCATAACTTTGCCTGACTTTTTGGATCAATCCCCCGCATGACAGCAAAAAAACAAAAATTAATACCAACACTACAAAGAGTTCAAAATTCATTATCAAAATCGATTCTTAAGGCATTTATCATTAGAAAAGTGGATGTAGAATGTATAACTTTGGCAGTAATCTATAATGAAAAGAAAAAAGTAATTAATACACTTAAGTAGATACTGTAATATTAGTAGAAAAGTTGCGTTTGCGTTATAGACGTAATCTGTAGGATACAATCAGTAGCGGCAATAACACTTGAATTCGCATTAATAAATGTACTAAGTACGCACATGAATTGTAGGTTATATGATTTTTAAAGGAGCCAGGTATAAGGTGAACGTACGTCAAAATTAATAGAGTAAGAGAAGATTAGAAATAAGTAGGTATTAGATAGAGTAGGAGAACAGAGGGCGGTATGGAAGTCCTTCTGAGGCATGAAGGATTAGTTAGAGACATATTTGAAGCAGAACAGGATTAGAAGTAGATCTAGATTGGATTAGTGTCCATAAATAGTTAACCACGCTCTAGTTTTAGAGAAATGCGAAGATTGGTTCAGGATAGGACCTAGTGGAGGAAATTTTAACCATAACATCCCACAGCGTATTACTTTGAGGTGAAAATCCCACTATTCGTAAACTTTTTTTCTTCGTGTATGATCAAAACTGATATTTAAAAAGTAATTTTAAGTACATCGTCTTTACGAATGATAGAGGCATTACTTAAAAGAAATCGTTAAAATCGTTTATTGGCTTGCGAGAAAATTAATTTTGAATTTATGTCAGTTTACCAGTAGTGTATTTGTGTAACTGTGAGTTTATATTATTCCATAACAGAGTAAAACTTTTGTTATTGTAGATTTAGAAAATGCACTTAAAGCTTTACTACAATTTGAATTAGATGTCTTTTATTATTATTGAATTTTCTTTATAGACGATTATCTTGTCTCTTATATTTTGCTGTTGTTTTGATGGTAGTCACCATTATTTGTTTAGTACAGCATGCGTTGTTTCCTATTCTAGAAATCAAAAATAAGATAATTACTGAAAATATGATCTGAGACAGCACTTTCTTCACTTAATTGTCTTTTTGTGTACAACGGGATTAAATATAAGTCAAGGTGCAACATAATAAAATTACCGTGTTTTTACATTGGTTGGTTCAGTGTACCTAGACTATCTTGTCTTATTTTTGCTTTAATTTATTTAAACTGCTTTGTTGCGTGTAGGCATCATAATTTTGATAGGTAAATAGGACTGAGGAATTCTGTCGCCTGAAAACTGATTGAAAAACTCGAGATAGTGCGCCATTGTTCTTCTGCCTTATAACTTTGTTTGAAAAGCGGGACACAAGTAGATGAAAGTGTCATTTACATTTTGTTTTATTATTTGTTTGTCGTCCGTAACACACGATAACGTTTCAGTAAGTAAGTAAGATATACTGCAAGCAATTACAATAATAATCATTACAAAACTAAAAACATTTACTTAAGCATTGTTTCTCAAAAAGGTAATATGATTGTAGTTAGTAGTCTCTATTACAAAAGTAATACGTTCGAAAATGTTATAAAAACATACCTGTCCAAGTACAGTGTGTCACATGCAGCTTCTAGGTTATCATGTAGATTTCGAATGAGCGGTTGTGCGTGATTAAATCACGATAGATAAGATATGTACGTAGTCAGACACGTTATCGATCACTATTATTTGAATTTGAAACCTAATACACAATTTGCATTTAACACTCACTACCTTAATGGAGATAGTACATAACCTGCGAAAAAAGAAATTAACAGTAATAGCATAATTACTAAAGAAATAGAAAAACGAAGGTTTTATTAAGAAGTGAATGAAATAATAAATAGAGAAGTGAAAGAAGCACGTGTCCGCAAAAATTTGTTGGGGTCCCTGTATATTATTTTGTCATTACTATGAGTTGAGAATAAATATAAGTTCTAAGTATACAACGGAAATGTCGCTGCACAGGAAGTAGAAACAGTAGGGAAAGAGTTAAGGAGAAAAATTAGCCGTTGATTTTCGGTATCTAGGAAGTCAGGTAATTCAAGATGGAAGAAGCAGTAGAGATATAAAACAAAAGATAGTGCCGGGTCGAATCGCGTTTAACAAAAAGTAGTCAATTCTATGCTTGTTAAGATTATTAAGTATTATTATCATTTATATGAGAGAACATTACTCGATTGTTAACCACGTAAATTAGTGACGGCCAGACAGTCAATCTTTTTAGTGAGAAATGAAATAAAAGGCGTAGTTTTAGTACTATACAACTGAAGGTAATGTATATCGCTATCTAGTATATTTATTGCTAATAGTAGTATTTCAAATGTTAGATAAGACCTTAAGTACAATTTAATGTAACGCAGCTTGTATACGCTACTGGTAAATTGAGAACCGAAAAAAAAGGACCGGTAATAATATCATCATCGTCTTCATAAGGTCGTCAGTCCTAAGACTGGTTGGACACGCACCTCCACTCTTTCCTATCCTGAGCTAATCTTCGCATTTCCCTAAAACTAGAACAACCCACATCCTTAACTATTTGCGAACAGTATTCAAACCTAG
>NW_020438886.1:207155-221608 GCF_000699045.2 Agrilus planipennis
TTTAACCTTTTTATATATTAAATATATGAAGTCCTATGACATTAACTTGAGGTAGTTTGTAGTGGCTAAATAAAAAATCGAAAAAATGATTTCAAATTAAAATTTGCTTTATTTTTTATTGCAGGGGTAGATAAAGTTAAGAAACAGTCACAAATATAGTCAAAAGACAAATGATGTTACGAATGAGGAACATTACCTTGCAAAAATAATAAAGCTACTTACAGCAACCAGAACCAAGCGTATTAAGTCGGCTATGGTTGCCCTAGGTCTTTTTCTTATTTTTTTGCTGTTTCTGCTAAGTAGTACCCTTTCTTTTTAACCTCATTTGAAGTTCGACTATATTCGTTATGTCTATGTTACAACTTTATCCACTTTCAGGTAGCTATTATGAATAACATCTAGTTAAAGTAATCAATCTAAATATTATCTATAATATCTATACTTAATTTAGATAAAGTGATTATTAGGATAGAATTAATGAAATATAATCTATGTATATTACAAATTACCTAGTAAATCTTGGATAATGTAAAAACGTACAATAAAATTTAGCTTATTTTGCATTGTAAGATGAATGAAGTTTTGAAAAGGAAGCATTAACTAGCAAAACTAGTAAATTTTGAGTATCCGGAGCCTTGCTTGGTGGATTAAGTCGGTCGTGGTTGCCCTAGTTTTTTAATTTCTGCGGTTTTTGTTTGGTTAAGCCCTTCTTTTTTAACTGATTTCGACATGATCAACTATTATATTCCTTATGTTTATGTTCATTACTTTAACTACTTCCAACTAGCTATTATGAGTAATATATAGGTAAAGTAATTATTTTATCAAATTATTAGGCAGTATACATAATGGCCAGCCATTACGTAAAATCACTGTTTCATCTTATATCTGTAACCTGTACATATACATATACGTACATAAGCCTTAAGTACCATACTCATGATAACATTCGAACAGGAGCACCTTACCCATGTTGTAATTCATTAAAACACCCTACCAGATTTGGTACATTAACAGCGTTTATCATTAAATGGTATTGTAAACTTGAGTAAATAATTATGCTTCTTTAATTAATTCTGTCAAAAATATAAAATTGTAGGTACACTTACCGAATTTTTTACATTGTCCTTACGCTAAAATAATGGTCGTCACTTCGCTGAGTATTGCCGTATTTAGCCCATTCTATAGAGGAATTCAGCGAGCACTGAAGTGGTAGATGCTTTACATATCGTTCAATGTTCATAGCCGTGATAACGTATAACAATAGTAAACAACTGATAAGGTGCAAAATTACCTATATATCCCTGAACGCGTTTGAATTACTCGTCATACAAAAGGACATAAAACGTATTTCCACAACTTTTTTCACATGCATCTACTCTGTTTTTGTATTTATAAGAACATAATAAAAAACGAGAAAACAGTAGGAAAGCATTGTAACCATAATGTACTAGGTAAACCCGTTCAAACGAGATATATGAACTTTTTTTTATACAGGGTGTTCCAAGCAAACGGGTTTCTTCAATAACTGCTTTACAGTTGAAGATATCAAAAAAGGTTTCTTCATATACTAAAATTATTTTCGATTATACGATTAATCGAGTGTTCCGTTTTTAATAGGTAATATAACTTCGTTTTTACAAATGGAATTCCCCCATTAATTATTGCATTTTTCCTTAAATTCCTCGTTAAATTTAAAAACCGCTTTCTTAACCATATATTATATCTAAAATACACCAATTTCCATAAAATTCGCAATAAATAAATAAACAAGCAGTTGCAGTGCTCTGTACTATTTTGAGTATCTACGAAACGAAAACACGCACAGGGTGTGCCATTTTCACACATAGCTTGTGGAAGAAATTTCTACTATTATCGCAAACATGTTCTTTTCTAATTCATTGAAATCTATCACTTCCAAAATAAATTGTTTTGATCTGGCATAACTATTTTTTTTTTAATGGAATGTCACATTTTTTATCAGTTCATCATGTGCAAAATTTTATTTCCTTTTGTTCAATATATGGATTTTACTATCTACGACTAACACTTTTTAAGAAAATTAAAGTTTTTTATAATACTAATCTATATCAGAACTGGACTTGGACACGCACCTCCTATCGATATCACGTGAACAAAAATGATATCGTCGACATGCCGATTGAAGCGCATTAAGAATCATCATCATCATCATAAGGTCATCAGTCGTAAGACTGGTTGGACACGTACCTCCACTCTTTCCTATCCTGAGCTAATCTTCGCATTTCCCTAAAACTAGAACAACCCGTATCATTAACTATCTATGTCTACCTCTACCCCTCCTAATTCCAGTTTCTGCCTCTAATATATCTCTGACTAGACCTTCATGCCTGAGAGAGAAGGTATCCTACTAACCTATCTCGCCTATTTCTTATTGGCTTCCATAGAGTCCTCTGTTTTCCTATTCTTTCTAATACCTCTTCATTTCTAACCTTCTCTATCCACTGTATCCTCATCGTTCGCCTGTAACATCACATTTTTCACAGTAATGGTAGGCAGATATTAAATGAAGTCGCAAACTGTTCCAATAAATAAAGTCATTAACAGACAGAAAATAAATGCGGGAAAGCTGGGCAGCGTGGTATTAAAATTCACGTTATTTGTAAATTGCTCCCTGTGTTTAATATTCACAGAATCGTCTTGATATGTGTAAACATTTTCCGATATATGTTCAATTCAACAAAAAGTTAAAAAAAAACAAATTCGGACTTGCGCTATAGAAAATAGTGAATGTCAACATACCAGGGCATCTTAACTAGGGTGGGATTAAATAGATTAATTAAAAATAACGTTAATGTTTGTGTTTCTTTATAAATTAAGTTTTTGCAACCAACAGATATATAATCCTCGAAAAAAGCGTATTTCTAAATTAATTAATCGCTATCGTTTAGATGAGTGCTAGTGGAAATATCAAATAAGCTTTAATTTCTATACTATCTAAATGTGCGAAAAAGCACTTAAAAGTAATTATCGTTGTGTAATAAAACAAAAAAAACAGTTCATGGAAGTAATGGTAACGATAAGTAAATAGCATATACTGGGTAGATGCTAATTTTTACTGAAAGATGCCACCCTATTATTTATATACATATTTGTTATAATATACACTCGTGCATTACATATTTTACTGTAGGTGTACATGAGNACCGTTCGCGAGCATAGAAGTGACTTCTTTTTATTAAAGGCGACACGACCCTGCGCTATCCTCTGCTTTATATCCCTACTACCTACTACTCTTTCCATCCTCACTTATCTGACTTCCTAGGTATCTAAAATCGCATTAAGAATATGATTTGAAAAATATTCATTTAGGCCGTTCTATTAGTTTAAACGAAAAAGCAGAAAACTAGACTTGGGGGACTTCTTGAAAAAGGTTTATTTATTATTTTACATTGGGAAGTTGACCGTGTGAATCCGTTTCAAGTTCATTAAAAATTGAGAAGCATATATATCAATAATTCGAATTTGATTAGATTTTCCTTTTATTAGTACATGATAGTTACAACGTCATACGCTATATTTCAACATATGATAATCATTTCTACGTAATTATAACAAGAACTATTTTATAAAAAAAAAACATGACAAGGAGTCTACTGAAAATAAGGAATAATTTAGGTCCAAATCGGGGCCAGATAAACATTTTTGTACCTGTGTATAAATATCTAAAACTACCTACAGTATATGAATATTTACGCCTAAATTCATTTTATAAGAAACAAATTCTAAAAAGATTGACTTACCAGCTTTTTCTTCACATTGTTTTTGTTTTATGTTTTCATCAACAGTTTTAAAACATATGAGAAAAGTAATGTTACATTCTATTGTTACTGATCAAATAAAAACGAATGATTTTCCGTTTAACAATACTTTGATTAACCTTCCATTATTGGAATATAAACTTAATAACTGTAAAAACCGTGACGGACACTGCGCAGACTGTATTCGTGTATTTCTTACTGTTTAAGGTGCTTAATGGTTAGAGAGAATATGAAAAATTACTCGATTCGTAACAATTATTTTATTATCAATAATTTTATATAAAATATATACATATAGGTAAAACTTAGATCACAGTAACAATTAGCAAATATGTTACATCGACAAATCTCGTAGGTATGTATTAAATATAGTAATATTGTTTACTTCACTTACATACTTACAGAATTACAGACGAATAAGTAACAAATAGTGAACATAATTAATTATTATAATCGTTTACATGTCCTAGACCCAGTATAAGAAGAAAAACAACTAGAAATTGTGATTGGAATGAAATTGAAGTTTTTTAGTTGAGATTTCTCTCCAATACTGGTGTCAAGTTTTATTGCCAGAAAATATTACAAAATTAGCATTCTGGAAACTAAAAAATATGTTTTTGGCAAACTACTAAGCATTTTAGTAGTAACAACTATAGGCGTAGCGAGAGATTTTTCCTAGGGGGGGCAGATTATGAATAGCTGTAAGTTTATATAGATTTGATGTTTTTTAAACTTTGTGCTGATATCCTGACTCGTCAGAACCTTTTCCCAGGGGGCAATGACTTTACTAGAAAGGCAGAGCCTCCCTTGCCCCTACCTATCTACGCCCATGGTAACAACATGTTTTGAAAATTACTTTGTACATTTTACATATTATTATATCACAGCTGTGAGGCATACATGTATACATTTGTATATGGTATTGCAATTCTTAAACTTTTACTAAATTATGGTAATTATACCAGACACGGGTACCTATATGAAAGAGCTATAAAAATTTAGCTGTCTATTTTTTAAGTACTGCCAGGGGCGGATCCGGGAGATGGACAAGAAGGTGAAGTTATTTAGAATTGTGTTATTGCATCATATTTTTCCATACACACAGTACTGGCGTAATGAACTATCCACATGCAATAGAGCATTTGGGTGGGTCCCCCTCTTATCCTTCCTGCATACGCCACTGGTACTAGGTGTGAAAGTAATTGAAAAGATGAGTGTATGAAGGCGTTATTGAACAAAAAGTGTGGCTACATAAACTGTTAACTACGATGTAAAGTAAAACCTTCATGCAGTTCATGTTTTATACTTATTTAAACGAAAAATTGTTTTGTTGACATGTAACTATTTTCAGTTTTTTAAACATGGCGACTACAATAAAAATTTATATTCAGTTCGTAGAAATAGTATGCAGATAATTTATTTACATTTATCATTAACCATTGATACAACGAATAACTGTATTTTAGCTGCTTCCACTAATACTGAGAAATTTCGTCTTTTACTATTACCTTAGTATAATTTCGTAATGTTTAATGTAAGTCTCATTCCTGTCTCGTTTTTGTTTTTTTAATCACTTCATAAATAGTCCATCGATTCTGTTAAACTCTTTTATATTAATTAAATAAGTTAACAAGTCGATGTCAATTGTTAAACTATTTTTTGATGTTAAATACTAGCGTATTAATTATTATGAGTTCGTCAAATTTAATATTATCGCGTGCTCGTTGATGTTTGCGGAGTTGAATGCACAGGTGCTATGTCGTTTTTTCCAGAACACCCTGTTGCTTCTTCATAGGACGGTAAATCCACTAAAATAAGATATATTTCATAATATTAATTAATTAAAAAAAAATCGGTTGTCTGTAAAGTCGGTTTACTGACGATAGTTGAACGTGACAACGTCATAAGAAAATACTGATGGAATGGTTTCATTTTTCAAAAGAAAATTTTAATTTTATTTGTTTGATAGATATTTTGTATGGATATAGAGAAGGAGGTAAATGGAAATGTATTATTGTATAGCAGCTGTCCACGCGGACGCATCGCTCACTCAAGTAGGAGAGAGACAGATGTCGAACGCGGAGGCCAATTGTGTCTCTTTGTCGCTCGTTCCGCGCTCTCGCTTGCACTTCAAGCCTTAAATGGAACGCCTCAGAGCGAGGTAACGCCGCATGAGTCATGTTTTTTCGTGCGTGCAGCCGGTTATATCGAATTATAAGACGTTGTCATGTCAAAAATAATTTCCTTTGATTTAACGTTTTAAGAATGATAAGCAAGAAAAGATTTAACAAAGGTCTCTTTATAAATAAAAGGAAATAATAAGTGTTCTTCTAAAATTAAATTAATTAATTATTGGATGTTTTTAATAAGCGTTTTTATTGGCTACTGGAAAAATTTTTAAGAAAATGAAAAGGTTTTTTATAAACAAATAATCAATGTGTATTAATACGTACCCTCCGAATACGGGGGAGGGGGAGGTACACTTTTGGCTACGCGATCTGAAATAACAAATGATTCTACGGCAATGTGGTGATCATGTGTTGGCCAACGGTTGGGAGGAAGAGACTGTCCTTGATTTACTCTTCCACTTATGTTCCAAATATCATCTTGCTGACTGCCTGAAATAAATAAAATATTCATCTTAAACAGGATGATAAAACAATAAATAACAGCAACAGTAGCAATTGATCTCACAAAACGCAGAAGAGATTTCAATTAAACTTCGTACATATTGATCCTTAACTTGTGAGAATATTGATTGATTATCCGAGTGACAGATGTGATGAAAAAATGGTGAAGGAATAGAAAAGTACATCATTATATACAATAACTAAATTGTATAGATAAAATTTGCAAACTTTCAAGTAGTATTCATAATAGCTACTTGGTTGGTTGGAGTTAGTTTAAGTAATAATATATAGACTATGACATAGACATAAGTATCGAATATAGTCGAATGTCGAATAAGTCAAAAGAAGGACATTATCGGTAACAGGGAAAAATCCCAGGACAATCATAATTTAACTTAATCCGTTAATGCTACAGTTGTCCTACTTTTTTCTTTTAATTTCCACCTTTATCTAAGTGTCGCTGGATATTTTGTAAAATAGTTAGTTTTATCTCATTAATTCTGACCCAATAATCACTTTGTCTTAATTATAATTTGTAGTCGCTAAGTATAGTATAAATGATAACCAGATTAAACACTTTACCTTCTTTCTTCTAAGTCTTAAGCAGTTAAATCGTCTTCCTATTCTAAATAGCGGACAATGTCCGAATATAATTTACAACCAATTATACATACTGTTTTAATTTTATTTTGCTTACGATTATTTTACTAAGAACTAGTTCAAACTTAAACGAGAGAAAATTATACTGGCTCTGTCTAGTTTGTAGGCAGTTGGAGTTTAATAGTTTTTCTGTAAGTAGGTCAATAGAAGCAGCATTACCTGGTTTTGCTAAAATTTCTATAAAAACTAATATAGATTTAATTTCGAAACAAAAATAGGACAGTATACAATCGAACTTTACAATCTGTAAACTCCAACTTCTACTATTATTCCTACCAAATCTTAATTTCGGTTATTTGTTTCTCATCTCTCAAACTCGGTTTTTTCTGTAACTCGAGATTTCAGTGCGGATTTTTCATTATTGACTGTTTCTTTAGTTTAAGTTTCTGCTAATTTTCTTCGATAAAATCAGCCGCAGCGATAATCACTACCACGAGTTTTTATGCAGAACTATTATTACCACCATAAATTTTCGTTTTTTGTGTACCGTTCTCAATACAAATTTAAATTGTTTTATAAAATTATTGCTTACTTACTCCCATCCGAATTTTTCCTGTGTTATTTTAGTACTCTAAATTAAACGCACTCTACCTAGTAACAAAAAATTAAGATTAATATATTTATCAAAGTCCAACTACTTATAACTATGAAAAACCTAGGTAGATAAATCATTTCATTTTTCATAACTTTACCTTCCGCGCCGATAATTTGTTTCTAATATAGTATGACATTACTTGCAAATAAGTATTTATGAAGAAGTGACTTACATAAAACCCTCTCGTATTTTTTTATCCTTTTCTGGGCACAATACATGAACCAAAACATAAGCAGGAAGAAAATAAAAAACAAAACAATGTAATTGGTCTGGCTCATTCTCATCTTTAACTGGGCGAAACATGATACTTTTTCCCGATCATAAGAGAAAACAAAAATAAAAGCTACTGATTATTGAGAATTAATTATTCGTATGTTTTTGACGAAATACTGCCCGTGTGAGTTAAACTGGAAAACACATGCACGTATATTTGTCAAGAATAAGGCAACTTGTATAACAACTAAATTGATAAGATAACAAAACGTAAATATGCACACTTATAAAGTCATAATAACGCTCTGACGCTAAATTACTATCATCATTGAACTCCGTTAGACGACCGTCACAGTCGAACTGTTTTTTATTAACCGTGCGCCCACCTCCGCATTAGAAACGATGTTGTGATGTTCTTGATTTAAATAATGTCAGTAGCGGCTCTGCCTTTCCGAAACATTAAAAAAATTGATTAGGCATACGGACAATACACCAACTTACTGCAATATTTAATCTTTCGTAAAGTAAAAATAAACTGTAAAAGGTTTCGCAACAAGTAGTAGAATGTAGTAGTGTATGAATGACCGATTTCGGTTTAGTGACTCACCCTGTATATAGGAAAACACCAAAGTTACTAAATGTTAATATTGTAGATAATTTTGCCAATTAAAGAAATTATACCTTTAATATTTATTACGAATATCTATTTACTGCTGTTATTCCGTATTTGTAGTGCATGTACATCTTGTGGTATACACAAACCAAGGATAAATTCATTTAAAACTATCAATGAAAATATTTGTATTATACGTATTCATTATTGTCATTGGAGCTATCAACATTAACTTTCTCTAGAACCACGTAAAATTTCCAAAGCACATGACTGTTTACTCACATGATTTAATCATAGGCGTATCCTAATAAAAGTATTGCGAAGGTACATCATAAATTATCTGTGAATTCAAGTCATTGTTAGTTCGAAATTGGCATAGTCCGCAATAAAACTGTCGCATTTACTTTGTTCTTTCAACTTTCAACTAAAGCGGTTGCTAATAGAACGCGTACTTTTACTCACTACAGACGTTGTAATAGGGAATATCGTAAACCTAGAAAAGAGATGCCAGGTAGAAATTGCAGCGGACACTATTAAAGAAAAAGGAATAACATTACACCAATTGATGTGTAACAGAAAGAGATGCAAAGAAGCACAATTTGAGCATGTTGCCAGTATCGGACTTTATAAGAAAGTTCAACATTCTCAGGAATTAAGGAAAGCAAAAATGCTTGTTTAAAGACATAATTCCGACCAGGCAGTTATAAAGCCGTCCCTGATCTTTCGTGTAATTTGACTTTAAAACTTTTGCATCTACTTCTATACCCTTATTAAACAATTAGTACCTAAACTGAAACTCAAAAAACAAAACAAACTCGCCGAACTTCTTAAAACACTAAACTGGATAAGACAATATTATTGAAATTTAAAAAAAATGCAAATTTCTCAGAAACCACTACAGAAATAACTGTTTTCTTTTAAGCTCGTAATATGGTTATTTGTATGCTCTAAACATGCAAACGACCCTTAACTGCGATCTAGAGTACTTTGTTTAATTATTTATTATATAAAATTACAAAAAGTACAAACTGTCAGGCGGACAAAGTCGCTAGTAATAATTGATTAATACAATCGTTGTAAATTTGTTGTTTCAAACTTGTGATAAACATTTATTTAATATTTGTACAACCCGTCTAAATTTGGAAAATTAGGGGATGATTTCCGTTTATTATCTTTTTAAACACTCGAATTCCTTTGAAGTAGATCCCTATTTTTTTTGTAATATCGAAAGATTTATTAATAAAATCAAGTATTTCTAGGTAGCTTTGTAATTGGAAATTGTTTTTTTTATAACATTTTATATCATCATTTCGTGGAGTTTAGCTATCTCCTGTCATATATTTTTAATATTTTTCATGGGATTAATAAATTTCAATTAATCACAAATGTCCAGAGATGCGATACTAGACAGACGGGATAGAAGGGTTAATTATTTTACTGGCCCATCACATTGGACGGGACAATTTGACGACGCTTACAAGCCCTTGAGACTTCAAAATTGGGAAATACCGAAACCCTTCTTTCCAGGAACAAAAATAACTAGACCTGTTGTAACGCTAGTCAATGATTTTGGTCAATTTAAAGTTGGTATACCCAAAAGCAGAAAGAACCTGTGGGGTAATTATATTCCGACATGGAGTTACCCTAAGAAAATTACAAGAGAGTTTGCAAGCCAACTTACTAAACTTAACAAACTGATACCGGAAACATTGGATACTTGTAAAATTTCGGAAAAGATATTTGCTAATGCGACAGAAGAAGGTACAACGGTAGAGGATAAGATGGAGGAAGAGGGCGTTCCAGAAACCTCTCCTCTACCTGAATCGGAAGAAATAAAGCCTAAAGAAAAAATGTGTCCTATACATGATGTTTGATATACTTCAATACTTTTGTCTTTGGGAATGTCTTATTTGATGTTTGAAATGTACTTTTTGACAGGGAATTGGACCAAGGCGGATATCTAGGGAACAGAATAGTTCATAGTATGAAAGTTTATGTTATCTCTTTCCCTATGCGGTTATTAGAGTAAAATACCTACTATATAATTATAATTTATAATCGACATGTGTTTATATCCTATCATTATAAGGTTTTATGAAAATTCGACCAGAAAAAATCTCAGAAAAAGCAGCTTATCGTTTACCTTATTTTGGAAAATGCACTAAAACAGTCAAAACTGTGATAACCAAATTTGGTAGGTACTTATACGTAGCATAAGTAATATTTTTGTAAATACGGCATTCAAAAATGAGTCACTTTTCATAAATTAATGACTGAAAGACTACAACCTACACATTTCCATTTCCATAGTACTTTTTCAGGTGGGATATTTATTACTAATTAATCTTAATCATTTTCTTATTGAGTGGGTAGAAATTATTAAATGCATGAATAAAACTTTACTTTGCACAATGGCATTTTTAAAAAAGTCTATCTTAATGGTATGACTATTACTAACCTAATATTATTCGAATAGGATATGTTAGTGATGAGGAAAATTAATCTTGGTCTTGGGCCAAGACCGAATGAACGATACCAAGACTAAAACCAATACTGAATATGCAATACCAAGATCAAATACGCAAGTCTAAACGAAAAATTATTACAATTATTATTGTACTTTCGGCGGATTTATGAGTTAAACTAATAGAAGAAACTTTAACGTCTATATTCTATTTTTGGAATAAAATATTTTTAATATTTGAAATTTTCAGTTTGCTTTATTAGATCTTAACACTAGATCTATAAGAAAGAGTATATTACGAGAAGAATTATTAAAAAAGTGTAAGAATATTATTAAATGAGCAAGACCCCCACATAAGAAGCAGTAGTAGGGATATAAATCAGAGCATAGGGCAGGGTTGTGTCGCCTTTAATAAAAAGAAGTCACTTCTATGCTCGCGAACGGTTAATCTAGAAATTCGAAAAAGGTTGTTAATGGTGTATGTTTGAAGCGCGACGTTGTACGGGTGCGAAACATGGTCAGTGGGCGCAGCGAATGATGAGGATAACGTGGGTAGAAAAGATTAGAAATGAAGAGGTATTAGAAAGAATAGAACAGAGGACTCTACGGAAGTCAATGAAAAATAGGCGAGATAGGTTGGTTCAAACATGAAGGTGTAGTCAGAGACATATTGGAAGCATAAACAAGAGTTAGGAGGGGTAGAGGCAGACCTAGGTGGGTTGTTTTAGTTTTAGGGAAATGCGAAGATTAGCTCAGAATAGGAAAGAGTGGAGGTGCGTGTCCAACCAGTCTCAGGGCTGACGATCTTATAATGATAATGAAGACCCTGACATAACACGCAAGACCAAAATCAATACTAAAACTAGAACTATTTAAGCAAGACCAAGATTAAGACCAATACCAAGACTGGGATAGTCTGGATTTTGGTTTTGCTTTGCTCATCTTCGCTGTATCTATTTTTACAAAAGAAAATAAGATTCATTGCCAGTATATTTTCTCATTCTCTGTTCTTATCATGGTATTCTATTGGCCCCCCTTTCACATTATTTTGTGATGGATACAATAAATAAGAGCGTCTTAATTTTGCCCTTTTTATCGTCCTGTATATGTTTATAAATAACAAGACGTTATCACTGAAGTGATTAACACGAAGCTCGCGATTTTTATACCGCATGATATGAAAACAGGTCATTTAGACTCTTACAATGTAAACAAACAAGCTGCTTTATAATACAGATATGGATGAGTCTAATT
Organism: Agrilus planipennis; assembly: GCF_000699045.2. Lineage (NCBI taxonomy): Eukaryota > Metazoa > Arthropoda > Insecta > Coleoptera > Buprestidae > Agrilus > Agrilus planipennis. Next base: position 219,385 of record NW_020438886.1, read on the forward strand.
TAAGAAGTAGGACTAAATGCTATATAAAATTCCGTCGATATATTAAAATTACATACAGACAGTTTAATGCCTCTTATTAGAGATAGTTATTTTCCACTCTGCTATCTACAAATTAATTGCAATGCCCTGAAGTATACAAAACAATTAAAGCAATTAAATTTTGAATGCAATGAATTTACTCTTTTTTTATCTTCTACATATATATCACAATTATGAAAGAAGTAATAGTATATTTTTATCTACGAAAGATGTTAATGTCACTAGAAAATTTTATCTCTCTATAGCTTGGTCAATAACTTAACAATAATTTATTTATGTAGGTTACATATTTACATTTTTTTTTGTCTTTAGTTTTAACATTTTGTTACGCGAACTGAATTGATTTATTTATTAAATTTCCATGGAAACGCTAAAGGAAACAGAAAGGGGTGGCAATTTTTCTATGCTTGATCGAAATGTCATCAAGAAATAACGTAAAGTGTAGCAATAATTCTAAATGTTTTAGTTAAGTACATTTGGGCATATGGGAGCGGGATTGGGCTACAAAACGTTGTCTAGATTGTTAAAAAATATGATTAAATATGGCTATTAGAGAACAAAATTATATTAACGAACCGTATTGGACCACGCAGTTTGAAGACGCTTTTAAACCAACAATTCTGAGAAATTGGGAAGTGCCAAAGTGGTTTAAGCCACCCAGAAAACGAAAAGGTGATGTTTATCCAATTTCAAACGACATGGGGCATTTATTAGGAGATATTCCGAAATCAATGTGCAGCGCATGGGGCGATTTTAAAGGAACATATTCTTTACCGAAAAGGATAACAAGGGAAATGGCCGATCAGTTATCCGGCTTGGATAAAATCAAGATTAACAAGTGTCGAATGAGAAAGGTAAAAAGCGAGACAGAGCGGCAAATAAATATGAAATCCATTAAAGATGAAAAAGTGTTAGGCACTGATGATGATAATAAGGAAAAAGTCGTGGAAACAACACCCACTGATAATAAAACGTTATGCCCAATACACGATGTGTAATCATATGTATTATACTCTTATCACAATATACGATAATAAAGCAATTTGTCTGAAGGTCCAGTTTACTCGATAAGAGCGATTAAACTATTGTGGATAAACGATTAAATTTTTCCACTGCCTTTCTTATTATAGAAAGATTTATTGGTTTTTAAATAAAATTTTCAGGAAGCAATAACCTTTACCGTGGAATTTTGTTATTATATGAAAAACATGGTAAGTTTGTTACTGTTATGGTAAAAAATTTCCGTTCAAACCGGAAAGTAAAATACAAATTTAGTAATTTGCTTAAAAGATAATGTCCTAATTTTTACTTTACTTTTTATTAAATAACATAATATAACTCTTCCAGTAATTAATAAACAAAATACATTAGGTGCGCATCTAGATGCAATTAAATTCCGCATTTCTGACTATAATAAAAGACCCTAAATAGTTAACTGTTACATTTTTATTATTGTTTAATAATCTTAAATTTTTTAAATGAGTAGCTAAACAAAAAGCGTTTCCATTTTCTTTATAAATGTAATTATAAGTGGAATATTCCTTAATTTGTTTAAACTTACGATTAACGACTTACTGAGGAAGGATATCCTTTCCTGTATATTCCTGTAGGCGTAACAAGTCACAAGAATCACTACGATACTGATAATCGTAAAAACCGCGACTCCAAATAGTATCATCGTAAACGGTATAAGTGAGACAGATGACAGACCATTCGTTTGTAACACCAGTACTTTTATCGTAGGAAAAACGAATGCTTTTGTTATTGGTTATTGTTGTATCGGTCTCTGTTAACATGTTCTCTACATACACGTATCGTGTACTATTGTACAATGTGTAAATGGCATGCATGTACGAGACTACCTTATTATGTTGCTATTGTAGGAACGTGGCTAACAATAAATAATAATAATAATAATCTTTTTTTTTTATATACGCTACCAAATAGACGCACCGGCAGACGATTTATTACTTACAAGAATAACTAAAAATTACTACCTTTTCACTGGTACGGTCTCGAGTTGAGTGAAAAATAATATTTATTAGTTTTATTCAGCAGGAAGGGCTCACTACAGTAGATTCATGGCAGACACGTTTCTAGGGGGGGGGTTGCTATTGGGTTAACCCTCGCCCGCCCTCCGAAATTAAAAGAAGATCCTCAGCAATGAGTGATAACACCATAATAG
>NW_020438886.1:223569-241867 GCF_000699045.2 Agrilus planipennis
TTATCTGTGGAATATTACTGCCTCAGCATTTGCCTAAGTGATCCAAGGAAACCACAGAAAAACTTGGACCAAAGCAGACGGACCCGGAATCGAACCGGCGTCCTCCCGAATGCTAAGCAATGGTCTAGACTTCTAGGCCATGCCGCTCGGTTCTAAAACTAGAACAGCCCACATCCTTAACTATTTGCGAACAGTAATCTAATCTAGGTTTACCTCTGCCAATCACCAAGCAGACGATAATTACTGGGTGTTAAATATTGTGAATGAGGAGGCTGAGGAACCAATTCCAACTTTAATTTATTGGCTAAAAGTCTGTTGTGATGCCTTGTCATGATGCAACTGTACTTTTTTCGCCAGTTGAAGCTGTTTTCTCTTTACTTCATTACTCAAACGTTGCAGCACAGTTGTTAGCATCCACAGTTGATAGTTTTATCCTTCAGTAAAAATATATCCTTTTGTACCCCAAAAAATATTTTCCATGACCATATTCACTGACAACATTGTTTAGTTTTCCTTGGGGTTGGTTTATCTGCCCCCATTTGTTGCTTTAATTGCTTTTTAGTTTTAGAAGTGTAGTGGAGGATGCAGGTCTTGTAGTTTCGAATTCGCTATGATTCCATTTATCCTGCTCTAACAAATTCATATTTGGAATAGGGTCAATGTAACTAAAAACTTAAATTTAAATGTTTGGTCATTTGGTCAAACAATTAAACGACCTTTTCGCTGATACCAAATAATGCAAAAACCTAAAAAGCGTCTTCTAACTTTACATCTGTAGCGGCTAACGCTATGACGGCCGTAATATTGGTGAAACTATTTGCCGCTCTGTTAGTGTAGCGATACCGTAGCTTAAAGCAAATTTTGGAGCAGTAATAATATATCACAGATAATCTTTCATTTCACTTCTATATTTATTTATTTCGTTCGTCTCATTTTTCTTGCCCCAATCATTCTCACTATTCTTAAAATGAGGATGAAGAGGCTTTACGGCCATACCCCTCGGAATAGCTGGTGACCAAGAAACACCCAAAAGTTTTAGCTCATGATCTGACTGATTAGCGACTTCTTCTGACAATAGACCCACAGGTAACTTCCTCATTTCGTAGATTGACCGCGTGGGTCGATTTTTACCGTCTCAAATTTTTATTACTGCGAAAACAGCGAAACAAAAACGTCATTAATGATGTCATATTACATTTGTTGCTGTTACCGTTTAATTAGCTACGTCGGTTTTTTAAACGTAAATAAATTCATACTTTACGCCTTTACGAAGCCAAGTTTTTCAATATAAAAATCCTATAAATAAATAGGTTCATTAGAAGCTGAAGAAAATAGTTTGTTTTTCCATCTCGGAGAATAAGTACGTTATTTTTCATCATTTTTCCCTAGAGATAAAATCGTCACAACGTACACTACAATAGGCTGATATTTTTGAAACAATACTATCATATAACAATCCTAAATATTTTGTACATAACAAACAACGATTTTATACCTGTTAATGTTACTGTAAATATGGACGCGTATAATAATGGCGTTACTGTCTACCACCTAATTTTTCCAGTAATCATTAATTTAGACACAACGCAAATATAATCACTTCAATTTTAGTTTATTTTAATAAATTAATGCTCATTAGTTGACTTTCTACTTTGCCATGCGTACCTACATATACATATACGTATGTAAGTCCGTACATAGTACCCAGCGACCTATCCTAATCTGACATGCATTAAACTGGATAATTGAAATTTTTGCATACTTGATAAAACCAAGAATAGAATTGTTTACAAAATTGTTTGTATACACAGAAATAAAATCGATTACGTTGTAATAGCGCCACTGCATGCAGTTGCGCTTTCTGTGATTGATACGTCATAGTGAATTCGATGAAATTGCTATTTTCAATTTCGCCTAGATATTTCTGAAAGCGGTGCTGATGGTTGGAAAAGCGTTTAATCAACGTTTAGGTTGATTATAATGCAGTGAGTAGTTGTATTGTGAAATGTGTTTTATAACGTCTAATGATTTGATTACGGGTTTTTTAATAGTTACTTTGACCGAATTAATGGTTATAATATCGTTTGTACTTATTTATTATTTTCTATTTTTAATTGCAATTAATAGCACATGAGTGCATATTATGTATATAGGTGCCAAAAAATCACACCGTAACATAACAAAAGTGACGATAATAAAGTTGAAACAAGAAAATTCGGCTCTAAGGGATTTACACCCTCACTCTCAACGGCCAAGAACGTGAAATGCAATATGTACCTAACAATCTGGGTGAATATTTGGTTAACTGATTTTGAAATCTGACTGTTTTCTACACCGGTTATATGAAATTGAAGTTAGCGAATTATTCATAATAATGATAATGAAACAGAAGTAATTAGAATAATATTTGAAACATTAAAGGGGTCTTTCAATAAAGTTATCTTATGCTATTTAATTGTTGCTTTTTGTTTGAGGTTTTGAATATCCCAAATTTTCACTCCCAAGGGTTGAATTATCTTAAATTGAATTAAACTTTTAATCTCATACTTATCCGAGACTTTATAGGTAGTAATTATTCATCTAATACTTTCTACTACTATCCGGGCTATTTTCTTTGGGAGGTTTTAATTAGTTTTCATAAATTAATAATTAAATATTTGCGACTCGATGAAAATCCATCATTACCACCTAATTTAGTAGATTTTTACAATAAAAATATTGATTTGTGAAACCTAGATTTTATCAAACATTATGGTAAATGATGGTAAGTACTCTTATCTGAGGAAGGCAATGTTTGTTGAAACATACATGGCATTTTGTGTGTGATAAATCAATGTTTTTTTGTGAAAATCTAAACTATTTAGAATTTTTCTGATCTTACAATTAAATTAATACAATAATTACAGCTACACATCTGTTATTCGCGTCTGTTTGTCGAAAATTTTTGGTTGTACAAGGTTGTTTTGACTAAAGACACAAACATTGTCAATCTATGGACAGGGGCGCAATAAGGGAGGGCGTCCACGGGTGCCCAGGCACCTACTCGATTGGGTTGGACACCCAGTCAATTCTAGTCGATTCAGATAATAACCCAACTTGAAAATTCGGTTCAAAAAGTTCAAGCTCGTAAATGAGCAGCCGAATTCGATCTTTTCAAGTATTTTAATTCAATACATTGGTGACTTTTTTTTTAGTCATTTATAGTATTATGATGGGAGCACCCAGTCAAACTGTAACGTTGTTGTACCCCTGGTTGCGAACGTGCTCTGTGTAGAGACAGCGAAATACAAAAAAAAATAAGAGAGGATTCACGAACTGCTTTTCCAGAAAAACCCGACAACATTCCACATCAATAGATTAGATGACTGGTAGGTAGTTGCAATCTGTCAATATATGGAAGTAAGGGTAGATGACATAAATAAATGCGAATATCAAAATCTGAATTAAATATTAGATAAAGTAAGCGTTTGTGAGCATACATATGTAAGTCAATGCATTATTATTGTATAACATGAATACTTGTATACAATGTCCGTTCAAAAAATATAATTAACTAGAACATTAGTTGCAGTATATTGCATTTATATGCATACATTACAAACGTCCTGTCTCTTTTCACTTGCAAACATCTACTAAATCGTTGTCTGGTATAATAAAGGATTACTGTATCTCCGAAAACATTTACCTACGATAGTTATGTACTTACCCGTGGTATTTCTTTCAAATAAATTCGTTTGGCTGCATGCTACCACTAAATATTTATAAAATAATACAACAATAAACATAAGCACTAAAACTAATAAAAGCAAAACCATTTTAGGTATTAAGTGATGATGATAATTATACACATACGTACATATCACGCGATCCCTCGACTGACAATTTTATTCATTTGTCGCAGAAATTTTAACAAATTACTGATAAGATAAAGTAAAAGATAATTATCAAGCAATAAATAGCATGTAATATTGTTTAACTAGAAGGCTGCCAAAAAGGAGTGAAAACATCATGTAGCCCACCATATTTACAGCAATCTCAATTTTTTGAGATGAATTACAAGTAGATTATTTCATTTGGGAGTCGTCCATAAAATTTGGAGTGCAATTTTGTAGTACGAAAGGGAGAGGGTTCGAAAAAGACGTGTCATGATGCGATACTTCAAATGAGATACTTATATACACTTAAAAATATATTGAAGTTATGAACAAAAGCGATTGCATATAAATACTTTTTTTTTACCGGAATATTACGTTTGGCATTTGCCGGATCCTTTCCCTATAGTTGAAGATACCTACATCAATTTTATTCCTACATATTATTTAACAATAATTGTGCTATTGTGTGAATAAATAATATTGTTTAGACCAGGGGTGGTCATTCGCCTTGAACATTTTTCCGATCCGCGAGATTCATCAAAGTTTTTTAAAATATATTTATTTTATAATCGTCGCTGATTTTCGGTATCTAATAGGAAGTAATTCAGGATGGAGGAAGTAACAGAAATATAAAACAGAGCCGCCTTTACGTACGGACGGACGCGAAAAGTGGACGGTGAGCTCCGGGAAAAGAAAAATTTAGAAGCGTTTAAAATGTGGTGTTACAGATTAATGACGAGGATACCGATGATAGAGAAAATTACAAATGAAAAAGTATTAGAAAAACGGAAAGGGAGCTATGAATAGCAATAAGAAATATTAAGCGAAATAGGGTTAGTATGACACCTTCTCCGGTATCAAGGGCTAGTAAGAGACTTATTTGGAGTAGAAGTAGGACTTAAGAGCAGTATAGGTAGACCTAGATTCGATTACCTTTCACAAATAGTTAAGGATGTGGAATGTTCTAGTTTAAGGGAATTGCGAAGATTAGCTCAGGATAGGAAGGCGTGAAGGTGGAGTGTCCAACCAGTCTTAGGACTGACCACCCTATATTCATGATGATGATGATGATGATTATTATTATTATTATTATTATTATTGTGACCAAAGTAGTGAAAACCAATATATAAAAGAATACATTATTTGTGCAACCATATACATTTTCAAAAACTGCCGGAACTATGAATACATAACAAATATTGCCTGTTTCATTACTGAATTTACAGTTATGAGTTCAAAAAAATGTCCACAGTGAGTCTAAATTTAATATGGAGATATACTATTTTATATGCGGACCGCGGATGTATGATGTATTTTCAAAGTGGTCCGCTAAGAGAGAGGGTTGAAAAATTGTGATGCAGTGTAACAAAGGAAAAGAGATTATCTACTTCAGTTTCCTTTGTACTAGAATTAAAGAAAGCTTAGTAATTATTGTACATTCCTTTCATATTTTACATCCGTTCACGGCGAGACAGATAAGCAATGTATTGCATTCCATGGAATTACAAAGTATTTATTTTTTAAAGCTTTAGAATCGATTATTTTTGATAAAATCGTTAGGATTTTGCGTCTTACTGTGTGATTCTTGTATAAAACGTACAACACAAATAATGCCGAAGCGATGCAGTGAACGCCATTTGAAGTAAATTGTAAACAAAATTAATTATAGGATTCGATAACGTTTGACAAGGTCCTTTCCAATTAAGGATGTCGACTTGTCAAACTGATCCCGTAGTGAAGCTGTCTACGTGATCGGCACGTAATCATAAAATTCACGGCGCGGCGTGCCGATGAGAGCAAACGAATTCGAAATTGTGATCCACGACAGATCACTTGACGCAAAGTGTATCAGAACGTCTAAATACACTTGCACATTATCATTACTTAAAATGAAATTGATAAATAAAAGTTCAATGCTTTCATTATTTCAAGGAATAGCAATTCAGTATACTTTAAGGTGACTTCCCACGGTCCGTGATATTGCGGGTCGGGCCGCACCAGCACGCGCCAACACGGAGTGGGAAGGGTGCTGCCTGAAGTGGTCCGGGAATATCCCTGATGGCGCGTCCGATCCGTCGCGAGTCAGCACCTTCAAAGGCGCGGCCTGAACTGTCGCAATTTGTCGGCGTTTATTGTTATTATCTGTGATTCACAGAAACGCATGGGCCTTAACAGTATGTTATTTCCGTACTTAAGAAAAATATAATAAGTATAATTTTTTTTCCTAAACTTTTGTGAAATCATTAGAAGGAATAAATACTGACGGTAACACATGACATTTTAATAATACTGAACCCAGCAGATGAGCTTACAAGGGCCGAGGGAAGAACTCAAGCCCGATCAGTGCTCACCCCTTCCTGTGAAGTCAAGCCTGTGCTAATACGGATGGTGGGAAGCCACCTTTACTTTTCCTGTAGGTAAAATACCTATAAATCAGGCATACAATTTATTGTAATCTTCCAAAGAATTGAGAGATAAGCATTTCTTGAAATAGATAAACTTGCTTTATAACACCATTAAAAATTGATCGTGAGCAGACATTGTATGATGAGTATTTTTTTAAATTTTTTCCAAATGAGTTGTTCTTATCAAACTTTAACACTTGATTTTACTGATATGTACTTGATTTCGGCGTTATTACTATACTGTTCATATTAATACGTACCTCTCATTTACTTAAATATAATTACACATTTGCTAATAATTTATTATTAACCAATTGTATACTTTTGATGACCTTATTGCCTTTATATGGTCGCGTTTGTCGGTAAAGTGTTACATAAAAGAATTTGGTGTCCTCTAGGAAGGTTTTTTAAAGGAGCTGGTACTGATACGTGATAGATACTATTAATTTGTAATTACCCTTATTGGTACGTGTAGGTTAATTGCTGATTTCATGAAACATACAGTTATTTCACTTAAATTTGCCTATTTCATGGAATAGCCTAATTTAAAATTCAACTATGTATCAATTTGTATTCATAAGTGTTTATTTATAAATTAGGCAAAAATTTGTCGACTACACGAAATAGGCAATTGCACGTATTCGACGTAACGTATGCAAAAGTCGTACAATGCTGATATATATTATAAAGCAGTAAAGTTTATTAGGGGTAATCTCCCGAAGTAACCCTTTGATTTTTAAAATTATTTCTTCAATAGAAAGCCTATATTTCGGAAAAGGTTTTATTGTGTATTGCATCATTCTGTGGCACATGAGACGAATGAGTAAAAACTAAATGTAATCAATGCGAAGTTAAGGTTATTTTGAAAGGCTGACGAAATCGACAAATTTTTTATATTATTTGATAAGTAGTATAATTTCCTAATAATTAAGGGTCAGATATAATGTATTACCTAATCAATTTTACTATTTCTCTTTAGAACGAAATCGTTGTCGTAAAAGTCGAAATAGTTAAATGAAGTAAATTTTTTATGTTACAATAATTTTAATAATCCGTAAGAAGCGCAACGAAATACTTTAGAGGTATCTATATCTCATATTTATTTATCACCTTATGCAATTTTTATGAATAAATATCTTAAATTAAATTAATTTTCTTTAAAATATCGGTCATAATAACATCGTTTCACTATATTCATTAAATAACAAATATAAAAATCCAAAAACTTACGTTGCCTGGTGACAGCTTCTCTGGTACAGCACAAATATTTATTGATATATATAATGTAATATATAATCCTGAAGGTGACGAACAGGAACGCGAGGATGAAGAATGCTATCGTGTAGGGACTTGAAAGCATATTCATTTGCACACTAGCGGATTACATTTACGCGAACAAAAATTAGTAACATAATTCAAGAACCTATTCAGACTCATTTGAAGGTATGACTTTTATATACAATCTTATCATTTAAGTATCATTCAAGTAGATACAGAAATCACATACCGATTACACACATTCCTATTGATCTAAATGAAAACGTATCCTACAAATACGAACATTTAATGAGCAGGTGGGCACAATATAACAAAAAGTCTCAACTTTAAAAGTTGCATATGCATATCTATATATATTGTATATACCGATAATATAGCTGATAAGTTGTTCCGAAAAATGTTTATTTGAGGAAAAGTAAAGACAAGTAGCTTTAATTTCGAAGAAAGCATTGTAACTACAAATACAATTTGTTACCGCGCAGACAAACATGTATCTGTCACAGGCACGTAAACCCATCAGATTATTGTTTTATTCGGGAAAAAAGGATCCAAATAACCACGTAATCTGTTTATCGGAATATGCCGAATTGCGTCGTAGTCAATGAAATTTGTTTTTGTTTTCAGATCAAAAAGAAATTAAATTAAAAAAAAATTTAAGGAATTTTACGTGCATATCAACGAAATACGCAATAGTAGAACAAATAAAAGTAATTCAACTTGAATTAAAAGTTTTTATTGTTATTTTGTTTCTACCTAAGTTTCATACTATTTGTTTATTAACGTAGGAGAGATTCCAGTTTTCGGTTTTCATAATCAAAAACGGCATGCTAGAAGTATAGTAGGAATTACGAGCTCCTTTTAATTAGTACTCTATGGAATTTTTCAGAACTTCGTTATAATACTCATTGGAAACCAAAACCAAGCGTCTAAGCATTAAAACCAAAATAATTTATTAAAATCTCTCGGTAATTTTTGCGTGATAGACACAAATTTGGCTATTACTTTCGTTATAGGTACAAACAACATCCAAAATTCTACGGGTACATTCCGACTGCATTAATTGATCATTCTGAGTTTAGGGAATGATTATACGTCAGACAACCGATCGCTTTATCAATTCTTATTAAAATTCTGATAGGTACTTCTCCTCATTTATTAAGATCTTAAAGTTACAGTAGTACAGTTACGGAGAAAACTAAATTTTTAAGACAATGCAAAAATTACAATTTTCGAATGCAAATGACTGAATTTGCCGTAGAAATAATATGTTAGAATTTATTAGGTAACTTGTAACAATCTTAATTTTCACAGGTTTCTTTAAAAAAGTATTTCAAGTTTCTTAATTATTGAAATTTTATTTGTAATATCAACTAAAATATTCAGTAAATTTATTTCTGCTGGGATTTTATTTGTACAAATTCGGGTTCAAATTGTAATTTTTATTGTAACTAATTTTCCTTTTTCATTTCCTCCATGTAGGAAAAAACAACACGATCACATCTTTTTTTTTGAAACTTCACAACTATGTGAAAAAATAGTTTACGCGCTCTGTTTTTCAGCATCCCCATCTGCACCACTTAATTAATTAAATGATCTACTTGAATATCTCGTCATGGAAGCATTCAATTAAAAAATAACCCCAAGAGTAGTTCTTGATTTGGAGGCGGATATCGGGTAGTGACGTAAAATTTGACCTCGACTTTCATATTCAAATTCATTTGAAATTCAAACCGATTTTTTTAATAGAAACCCCAATTTTTGAGACTGGATTAGGAGTGATTGCAAAATTCTATATTCAGGTTGTAGGTACTTAAAACTTCAAAGATTATTTTAACGACAAAATGTTAAATAATATTGAATAACTCGGAAGTTATAAGATTTAATATAGAATAACTTTACTTATAGTTGTTGGAAAAACTACCCAAAGTGTCAAGTTAGTTATCTTGCCTCTCATTACTGATTGTAAGTTATTCTCCTTTAAAATTTATTGCGTCTGGATTGTTCAATATTGTTTAGTGCTTTGTCATTAAAATAACCTCTGAATATCTTTCAAAAGAAGAACCCCAAGTAGATATCTGAACGTAGAATTTTGCACTCTTTCCAGATTCGAGGTCAAAAATAGATTTTTTTTATTAAAAAAAAGAAAACGATTGGACCTTCAAATAACCTTAAAGATTAAGGTCAAAGTCAACTAGTAGACTCCTATCCGATGTCTCCCTCCGAACCTAACTACTTTTGTAAATGTTATTTTTGGATATTCAAGGAAACTATTTAAAAAGGAGCACTTCGTATATTATCAGTAGTTACCTACTACGTAAGTGTAACTAGATGATAAGGAATTTTATCAATAATTTAAGAAAGAGATGAATATGTCGAAACATATCATCAACATCATCATTATAGGGTCGTCACTCCTAAGACTGGTTGGGTACGCACGGCTACTCTTTTCTATCCTGAGTTAATCTTCGTATTTACGAGAAAACAATACATTATCTTAATTTTACAGTAAAATCTCGCTTTAAAACATTTAATAAGTGGTTTTGATTTTATATTCCTACGTTAGCGTCTATTATGGATGAACCTTTAGCTACGTAGGTATGTCTTCAATTAAAAAATTTCGAAAAGGTCAAATTATAATTAAATCTTGATATAAATGTCAACTGTGTTATTTATAAGGGTAGGCTTAATTTTTAAAAATGCGAACCTAAATGGTGTTAACACTCTGTATGTACTTTGTACTCACCATAATTTCTATCAGACATTTTCAAATAACTACTGCACAGGCCGCAACAAACCAAAATAAACATAAAAACTACCGAAATGGCGGCAATTATGAGTTCTCTTTCCATTTTCAAACGGTTGTGCAAAACGATTCTCCCAGAGCGAAATAACGTAGTGAAAATTATAATCTAATCTTATTCTTAGATAATGTCTGAAGAACGTTTTATTTTCAATTATTTTTATTATCAGTTCTCTCTTGTAGGCACGTTACATAAAACATTAATACATCCACGTATGACAACATGGAAAATTTGCTGCTGTATGGGTAGGTACCAATGATACCATATGTGAATGCATATAACATTTTAAAAGATAAAATTAGTTTTGGTAGTGCAGGCTGCTAAATCCGATTGGTATTTATAAAAAATTATTTAAGAAAGGATTATCCACGCTTATTGTAACGTAATTTTTGCATCATATCATAAAAAAGTTTGGACAGTAATGTTAACCCCCTTTACTACGCTTATGATTTTTTTTCTTCGCAAAAGTGATGTCTATGATACACTGAATTCAAAGTATTAAAAGGCCAGTCAATTGTTTAAACTTTATTTATCTGGTAAAGATGGTATAAAAATTCTAAAATGGGATTGGGTCTCAAGGGGTTAAAGACACCCTCTACAAAGCTTGTTTTTACTGAGGCGACTCGACTTTGCACTATCCTCTGCTTTAGTAAAATAAATACATATTTAATTGATACTTACGTATTAAATGTAACAACGTGGTTGGGTTTCTCGTGTTTTTCATAACAAAACAAATGTATAAGAGAAATGTTATTGCTAGCAGAAGTAAAAAACTGAAAGCCAAAGCTGCCACAAAATCTGTGTCAAGCACCATTTTGTGCTCCTCCATAAGCATCACATGAATTTCAACACTGCTATCTAGCTACAGACACTCTAGATTCTTAGTATGGAACAATCTAATCTCGTCAACTAACGAGACTTATTTATGGGACTGTTGTTCCTTTTTTGTAAATAAAAAAATTTTACTCTGGTACCTACATGAATAAACAATTTGCAATTTTAATACTTGCACCGGCTAAATTAGAATACTACGTATCTATCTGTGATACTAAACAAAAAGCGTTTCCATTTTCTTTATAAATGTAATTATAAGTGGAATATTCCTTAATTTGTTTAAACTTACGATTAACGACTTACTGAGGAAGGATATCCTTTCCTGTATATTCCTGTAGGCGTAACAAGTCACAAGAATCACTACGATACTGATAATCGTAAAAACCGCGACTCCAAATAGTATCATCGTAAACGGTATAAGTGAGACAGATGACAGACCATTCGTTTGTAACACCAGTACTTTTATCGTAGGAAAAACGAATGCTTTTGTTATTGGTTATTGTTGTATCGGTCTCTGTTAACATGTTCTCTACATACACGTATCGTGTACTATTGTACAATGTGTAAATGGCATGCATGTACGAGACTACCTTATTATGTTGCTATTGTAGGAACGTGGCTAACAATAAATAATAATAATAATAATCTTTTTTTTTTATATACGCTACCAAATAGACGCACCGGCAGACGATTTATTACTTACAAGAATAACTAAAAATTACTACCTTTTCACTGGTACGGTCTCGAGTTGAGTGAAAAATAATATTTATTAGTTTTATTCAGCAGGAAGGGCTCACTACAGTAGATTCATGGCAGACACGTTTCTAGGGGGGGGGTTGCTATTGGGTTAACCCTCGCCCGCCCTCCGAAATTAAAAGAAGATCCTCAGCAATGAGTGATAACACCATAATAGAACACTGAAGTGCGTTAGCAATTTTATTATGATATTTTGTACATACGTTGTCAGGGGTACAAAAAAGACATATGGGTACCTTTTATCCAGAAAAAAAATGTGCCCGAGGGATAGAAAAAAATTAGTTTTATGTGGTCGCTGATGATCTTTCACCACATTTAGGACACAATTGCGAGCAAACCCACGGGTAAAACCTACCACAAAAAAATTGTACATATATTGTCAGGAGTTTATAAAAAGATATAGGATACCTTTCATCCAAAGAAATACTGTTCTCGCAAGATAGAAAAAATTTGTTTTATGTGGTCGTCGATGATCTTTGACATGTATTTAGAACAGCAACGCTAGTGAAGTTGCGGATAAAATCTATCATGAAATTTTGTACATACGTTGTCAGGGATTACGGAATAAAAATTAATTGAAGATTATAAATTTGCTATTTTAAGGTTAAAATTACAATAATGTATGTATGCATAATTCGTCTAGTCGCATTAAATTTCAAAATTCCTCCAATTGAAAACGTGTATTAAACGAGTTTCTTGATATGTAATCAGGAACAAGAAAATGTGTTTTTAAACGGTAATTACTTTTCTTAACGATTGATCTTTTTCAGTGACGATAAAAATGTGAGAAATTATGACTTTGAGCAATATATTTGCCATTAACGAAACAAAATTACCTTGTTATCGAAAATTATACGAAATAACATTTATACACAGCAATAAAAGCAAACGATAAAATTTTATTAGGCTGTTATACAGGTAAATACGTTGCTTATGTACTTTCGTACTATATGATATACTTCAAGTACTTATGAGTATTATTATAAATTTTTTTGTGTTTTAAAAATTATCTACCTAATATTAACAAACAATCAGTTTTCTTAATGAAAGTAGATGTTGTTATTAATTTGTGTAGATGTGTAAAAAAAATCAAACCACTTTACAAAAAGTTTGTTTTTGGCGATTTATGTTTAAAAGGATTTATTTTGTAAAAAACATTTTTCTATCTGCGATGCGTTCAAAATACGTTCATCTGTATTGCTTGTACGTTCTACAAGGTATACGTATTAGCAAGCTAAAGTATCACGGTTTCCTTATTCGTGTTTTCATTATCCGCGGGTGAAATAATTGCAACCCAATTCCTTTATTCGCTGCTAAAATTTTCATTATTCGCTGGTGCAATCAGTAGTGCAATAGACCTCTGGTGCCTACTGTGAATTTTTCCGAAAATTTGGATTTCAATTCTAAACATTGTGATTTAACGCTGCAAGTTAAATATCTGATTTTTTGTATGGTAACTAACAAAGGTTCACACTAACTCGGCACGTTTTTAGTTTTCAATAATGTGGTCATTAAAAGCCTTTACCAGTGCTTAAAGTTGATGCTTCTTGTAGGACACGTATTTTCAATAGAAATAAAAAAATAAAAAAATGGCCATCGACTGTCCTTAGAACAAAGCTTTATCTATCTTACTACAAAATTTCAAACCTCTATTCCAAACATTAAACTCATGATATCTAAAACTCATAAGCATGTTTTTACTCTACGGCGCGTGTACTACTGAATTCCCTTAGTATATCGGCATCTTTTGATTATGTACTGTACTATTAATTTTAATTGCGAATCTCTCAACAAATTTATTTTATTTTAATACACATTGGTTTTATTTTGGAACCTTAGAACGTATCCCGTATGATTCCATACTAATTACCATTCCATATCCACGGTTTCTGTATTCGCGGCATATTTATGGAACGTATACCCCGCGAATAAAGAGCTTTTACTGTAGTTTATTGTCAAAAGCTCCTGTACGTCATACCTACGATCAGTGATTACGTTATAAGGTCGCATAATTACTTTATGTAGGTATAACGTTTGATACCTGTCTTTCGTCACGTCATAAAAATGAGTAAATTTAAGTACACCTGAACTAATAAGGTAAATGTGAATTGCATACTTTTATCGACAATAACTTTGATCACTGTTATTAATCTAATACAACGTATAGGTGCCTATCACTCGAGTAGCTTTTCGCGTGTTATTTACCAGAATATTCCTTATCTACATGCTCATTATTACATAAAATAGGACGCTTTTTTACGCTTTAAAAGGTCAATACAGGAGCATCGGTATTAATGTAAGTGAAATGAAAAATACATTTGGATTATAAACTTGCAGCAAAATATACTCACTGTTAATAGTCGGTTCTTTTTTGGCAGATGAACAGAAATGAATCATCAAAATGACGATTAAAAGAAACACGACGGCCGTTAAACTATAGAACATCATACTGACGGACTGAATTATAATGCTACATACATGCTACATGTACCATCCGTGTAGTGCACAAAGATTTAGATAGTCTTATCGTATATAATCCGTGAGATAATCTTTTTTAATCGTTTGGCTAAATTGCTTTTGTCGCATTTATTTGCAGAGATGCCAACAAGCATTTTTTTGTCGTAAAATACGCCAGTATGCGTAATTTTATCTGATATTCATTGTCATTTAGGGGACCCTAAAATTCGTGACGAAATGCCATTTTTTTGGATTTGTTTTGTTTTTATTTCTCAACAAAATCTCTGCAAAGATTTTAAAAGACAAACACTTTGTAGAGCGATTCGTCGAACTCTTCAGAATATCAAATTATAACACCAATCACCATCATCATCATAAGGTCGTCAGTCCTAAGACTGGTTGGTCCTCTACTCCTTCTTATCATGACCTAATCTTCACATTTCTCTAAAACTAGAAAAAAAACTTTTGGTGTTTCATTCCCACCAGTCAGTAATGCTGGTGGGCGGGCAGTACCTCCGGACTATGCCGGAAGAAGGTAGGGCGGAAGGCCCTCTTCAGCCTGTTTTCAGGAATCATTGGAATGGGTGGGTGGTGGTTCGGGTGAGAAAGATGAGACGGGCGAAATGAAGACAGAAGAGAGTGGAAGATTATCTGTGGAATATTACTGCCCCAGCATCTGCCTAAGTGATCCAAGGAAACCACAGAAAAACTTGGACCAAAGCAGACGGACCCGGAATCGAACCGGCGTCCTCCCGAATGCTAAGCAATGGTCTAGACTTCTAGGCCATGCCGCTCGGTTCTAAAACTAGAACAGCCCACATCCTTAACTATTTGCGAACAGTAATCTAATCTAGGTTTACCTCTGCCAATCACCAAGCAGACGATAATTACTGGGTGTTAAATATTGTGAATGAGGAGGCTGAGGAACCAATTCCAACTTTAATTTATTGGCTAAAAGTCTGTTGTGATGCCTTGTCATGATGCAACTGTACTTTTTTCGCCAGTTGAAGCTGTTTTCTCTTTACTTCATTACTCAAACGTTGCAGCACAGTTGTTAGCATCCACAGTTGATAGTTTTATCCTTCAGTAAAAATATATCCTTTTGTACCCCAAAAAATATTTTCCATGACCATATTCACTGACAACATTGTTTAGTTTTCCTTGGGGTTGGTTTATCTGCCCCCATTTGTTGCTTTAATTGCTTTTTAGTTTTAGAAGTGTAGTGGAGGATGCAGGTCTTGTAGTTTCGAATTCGCTATGATTCCATTTATCCTGCTCTAACAAATTCATATTTGGAATAGGGTCAATGTAACTAAAAACTTAAATTTAAATGTTTGGTCATTTGGTCAAACAATTAAACGACCTTTTCGCTGATACCAAATAATGCAAAAACCTAAAAAGCGTCTTCTAACTTTACATCTGTAGCGGCTAACGCTATGACGGCCGTAATATTGGTGAAACTATTTGCCGCTCTGTTAGTGTAGCGATACCGTAGCTTAAAGCAAATTTTGGAGCAGTAATAATATATCACAGATAATCTTTCATTTCACTTCTATATTTATTTATTTCGTTCGTCTCATTTTTCTTGCCCCAATCATTCTCACTATTCTTAAAATGAGGATGAAGAGGCTTTACGGCCATACCCCTCGGAATAGCTGGTGACCAAGAAACACCCAAAAGTTTTAGCTCATGATCTGACTGATTAGCGACTTCTTCTGACAATAGACCCACAGGTAACTTCCTCATTTCGTAGATTGACCGCGTGGGTCGATTTTTACCGTCTCAAATTTTTATTACTGCGAAAACAGCGAAACAAAAACGTCATTAATGATGTCATATTACATTTGTTGCTGTTACCGTTTAATTAGCTACGTCGGTTTTTTAAACGTAAATAAATTCATACTTTACGCCTTTACGAAGCCAAGTTTTTCAATATAAAAATCCTATAAATAAATAGGTTCATTAGAAGCTGAAGAAAATAGTTTGTTTTTCCATCTCGGAGAATAAGTACGTTATTTTTCATCATTTTTCCCTAGAGATAAAATCGTCACAACGTACACTACAATAGGCTGATATTTTTGAAACAATACTATCATATAACAATCCTAAATATTTTGTACATAACAAACAACGATTTTATACCTGTTAATGTTACTGTAAATATGGACGCGTATAATAATGGCGTTACTGTCTACCACCTAATTTTTCCAGTAATCATTAATTTAGACACAACGCAAATATAATCACTTCAATTTTAGTTTATTTTAATAAATTAATGCTCATTAGTTGACTTTCTACTTTGCCATGCGTACCTACATATACATATACGTATGTAAGTCCGTACATAGTACCCAGCGACCTATCCTAATCTGACATGCATTAAACTGGATAATTGAAATTTTTGCATACTTGATAAAACCAAGAATAGAATTGTTTACAAAATTGTTTGTATACACAGAAATAAAATCGATTACGTTGTAATAGCGCCACTGCATGCAGTTGCGCTTTCTGTGATTGATACGTCATAGTGAATTCGATGAAATTGCTATTTTCAATTTCGCCTAGATATTTCTGAAAGCGGTGCTGATGGTTGGAAAAGCGTTTAATCAACGTTTAGGTTGATTATAATGCAGTGAGTAGTTGTATTGTGAAATGTGTTTTATAACGTCTAATGATTTGATTACGGGTTTTTTAATAGTTACTTTGACCGAATTAATGGTTATAATATCGTTTGTACTTATTTATTATTTTCTATTTTTAATTGCAATTAATAGCACATGAGTGCATATTATGTATATAGGTGCCAAAAAATCACACCGTAACATAACAAAAGTGACGATAATAAAGTTGAAACAAGAAAATTCGGCTCTAAGGGATTTACACCCTCACTCTCAACGGCCAAGAACGTGAAATGCAATATGTACCTAACAATCTGGGTGAATATTTGGTTAACTGATTTTGAAATCTGACTGTTTTCTACACCGGTTATATGAAATTGAAGTTAGCGAATTATTCATAATAATGATAATGAAACAGAAGTAATTAGAATAATATTTGAAACATTAAAGGGGTCTTTCAATAAAGTTATCTTATGCTATTTAATTGTTGCTTTTTGTTTGAGGTTTTGAATATCCCAAATTTTCACTCCCAAGGGTTGAATTATCTTAAATTGAATTAAACTTTTAATCTCATACTTATCCGAGACTTTATAGGTAGTAATTATTCATCTAATACTTTCTACTACTATCCGGGCTATTTTCTTTGGGAGGTTTTAATTAGTTTTCATAAATTAATAATTAAATATTTGCGACTCGATGAAAATCCATCATTACCACCTAATTTAGTAGATTTTTACAATAAAAATATTGATTTGTGAAACCTAGATTTTATCAAACATTATGGTAAATGATGGTAAGTACTCTTATCTGAGGAAGGCAATGTTTGTTGAAACATACATGGCATTTTGTGTGTGATAAATCAATGTTTTTTTGTGAAAATCTAAACTATTTAGAATTTTTCTGATCTTACAATTAAATTAATACAATAATTACAGCTACACATCTGTTATTCGCGTCTGTTTGTCGAAAATTTTTGGTTGTACAAGGTTGTTTTGACTAAAGACACAAACATTGTCAATCTATGGACAGGGGCGCAATAAGGGAGGGCGTCCACGGGTGCCCAGGCACCTACTCGATTGGGTTGGACACCCAGTCAATTCTAGTCGATTCAGATAATAACCCAACTTGAAAATTCGGTTCAAAAAGTTCAAGCTCGTAAATGAGCAGCCGAATTCGATCTTTTCAAGTATTTTAATTCAATACATTGGTGACTTTTTTTTTAGTCATTTATAGTATTATGATGGGAGCACCCAGTCAAACTGTAACGTTGTTGC
>NW_020438886.1:245309-269705 GCF_000699045.2 Agrilus planipennis
ATCTATATCTCATATTTATTTATCACCTTATGCAATTTTTATGAATAAATATCTTAAATTAAATTAATTTTCTTTAAAATATCGGTCATAATAACATCGTTTCACTATATTCATTAAATAACAAATATAAAAATCCAAAAACTTACGTTGCCTGGTGACAGCTTCTCTGGTACAGCACAAATATTTATTGATATATATAATGTAATATATAATCCTGAAGGTGACGAACAGGAACGCGAGGATGAAGAATGCTATCGTGTAGGGACTTGAAAGCATATTCATTTGCACACTAGCGGATTACATTTACGCGAACAAAAATTAGTAACATAATTCAAGAACCTATTCAGACTCATTTGAAGGTATGACTTTTATATACAATCTTATCATTTAAGTATCATTCAAGTAGATACAGAAATCACATACCGATTACACACATTCCTATTGATCTAAATGAAAACGTATCCTACAAATACGAACATTTAATGAGCAGGTGGGCACAATATAACAAAAAGTCTCAACTTTAAAAGTTGCATATGCATATCTATATATATTGTATATACCGATAATATAGCTGATAAGTTGTTCCGAAAAATGTTTATTTGAGGAAAAGTAAAGACAAGTAGCTTTAATTTCGAAGAAAGCATTGTAACTACAAATACAATTTGTTACCGCGCAGACAAACATGTATCTGTCACAGGCACGTAAACCCATCAGATTATTGTTTTATTCGGGAAAAAAGGATCCAAATAACCACGTAATCTGTTTATCGGAATATGCCGAATTGCGTCGTAGTCAATGAAATTTGTTTTTGTTTTCAGATCAAAAAGAAATTAAATTAAAAAAAAATTTAAGGAATTTTACGTGCATATCAACGAAATACGCAATAGTAGAACAAATAAAAGTAATTCAACTTGAATTAAAAGTTTTTATTGTTATTTTGTTTCTACCTAAGTTTCATACTATTTGTTTATTAACGTAGGAGAGATTCAAGTTTTCGGTTTTCATAATCAAAAACGGCATGCTAGAAGTATAGTAGGAATTACGAGCTCCTTTTAATTAGTACTCTATGGAATTTTTCAGAACTTCGTTATAATACTCATTGGAAACCAAAACCAAGCGTCTAAGCATTAAAACCAAAATAATTTATTAAAATCTCTCGGTAATTTTTGCGTGATAGACACAAATTTGGCTATTACTTTCGTTATAGGTACAAACAACATCCAAAATTCTACGGGTACATTCCGACTGCATTAATTGATCATTCTGAGTTTAGGGAATGATTATACGTCAGACAACCGATCGCTTTATCAATTCTTATTAAAATTCTGATAGGTACTTCTCCTCATTTATTAAGATCTTAAAGTTACAGTAGTACAGTTACGGAGAAAACTAAATTTTTAAGACAATGCAAAAATTACAATTTTCGAATGCAAATGACTGAATTTGCCGTAGAAATAATATGTTAGAATTTATTAGGTAACTTGTAACAATCTTAATTTTCACAGGTTTCTTTAAAAAAGTATTTCAAGTTTCTTAATTATTGAAATTTTATTTGTAATATCAACTAAAATATTCAGTAAATTTATTTCTGCTGGGATTTTATTTGTACAAATTCGGGTTCAAATTGTAATTTTTATTGTAACTAATTTTCCTTTTTCATTTCCTCCATGTAGGAAAAAACAACACGATCACATCTTTTTTTTTGAAACTTCACAACTATGTGAAAAAATAGTTTACGCGCTCTGTTTTTCAGCATCCCCATCTGCACCACTTAATTAATTAAATGATCTACTTGAATATCTCGTCATGGAAGCATTCAATTAAAAAATAACCCCAAGAGTAGTTCTTGATTTGGAGGCGGATATCGGGTAGTGACGTAAAATTTGACCTCGACTTTCATATTCAAATTCATTTGAAATTCAAACCGATTTTTTTAATAGAAACCCCAATTTTTGAGACTGGATTAGGAGTGATTGCAAAATTCTATATTCAGGTTGTAGGTACTTAAAACTTCAAAGATTATTTTAACGACAAAATGTTAAATAATATTGAATAACTCGGAAGTTATAAGATTTAATATAGAATAACTTTACTTATAGTTGTTGGAAAAACTACCCAAAGTGTCAAGTTAGTTATCTTGCCTCTCATTACTGATTGTAAGTTATTCTCCTTTAAAATTTATTGCGTCTGGATTGTTCAATATTGTTTAGTGCTTTGTCATTAAAATAACCTCTGAATATCTTTCAAAAGAAGAACCCCAAGTAGATATCTGAACGTAGAATTTTGCACTCTTTCCAGATTCGAGGTCAAAAATAGATTTTTTTTATTAAAAAAAAGAAAACGATTGGACCTTCAAATAACCTTAAAGATTAAGGTCAAAGTCAACTAGTAGACTCCTATCCGATGTCTCCCTCCGAACCTAACTACTTTTGTAAATGTTATTTTTGGATATTCAAGGAAACTATTTAAAAAGGAGCACTTCGTATATTATCAGTAGTTACCTACTACGTAAGTGTAACTAGATGATAAGGAATTTTATCAATAATTTAAGAAAGAGATGAATATGTCGAAACATATCATCAACATCATCATTATAGGGTCGTCACTCCTAAGACTGGTTGGGTACGCACGGCTACTCTTTTCTATCCTGAGTTAATCTTCGTATTTACGAGAAAACAATACATTATCTTAATTTTACAGTAAAATCTCGCTTTAAAACATTTAATAAGTGGTTTTGATTTTATATTCCTACGTTAGCGTCTATTATGGATGAACCTTTAGCTACGTAGGTATGTCTTCAATTAAAAAATTTCGAAAAGGTCAAATTATAATTAAATCTTGATATAAATGTCAACTGTATTATTTATAAGGGTAGGCTTAATTTTTAAAAATGCGAACCTAAATGGTGTTAACACTCTGTATGTACTTTGTACTCACCATAATTTCTATCAGACATTTTCAAATAACTACTGCACAGGCCGCAACAAACCAAAATAAACATAAAAACTACCGAAATGGCGGCAATTATGAGTTCTCTTTCCATTTTCAAACGGTTGTGCAAAACGATTCTCCCAGAGCGAAATAACGTAGTGAAAATTATAATCTAATCTTATTCTTAGATAATGTCTGAAGAACGTTTTATTTTCAATTATTTTTATTATCAGTTCTCTCTTGTAGGCACGTTACATAAAACATTAATACATCCACGTATGACAACATGGAAAATTTGCTGCTGTATGGGTAGGTACCAATGATACCATATGTGAATGCATATAACATTTTAAAAGATAAAATTAGTTTTGGTAGTGCAGGCTGCTAAATCCGATTGGTATTTATAAAAAATTATTTAAGAAAGGATTATCCACGCTTATTGTAACGTAATTTTTGCATCATATCATAAAAAAGTTTGGACAGTAATGTTAACCCCCTTTACTACGCTTATGATTTTTTTTCTTCGCAAAAGTGATGTCTATGATACACTGAATTCAAAGTATTAAAAGGCCAGTCAATTGTTTAAACTTTATTTATCTGGTAAAGATGGTATAAAAATTCTAAAATGGGATTGGGTCTCAAGGGATTAAAGACACCCTCTACAAAGCTTGTTTTTACTGAGGCGACTCGACTTTGCACTATCCTCTGCTTTAGTAAAATAAATACATATTTAATTGATACTTACGTATTAAATGTAACAACGTGGTTGGGTTTCTCGTGTTTTTCATAACAAAACAAATGTATAAGAGAAATGTTATTGCTAGCAGAAGTAAAAAACTGAAAGCCAAAGCTGCCACAAAATCTGTGTCAAGCACCATTTTGTGCTCCTCCATAAGCATCACATGAATTTCAACACTGCTATCTAGCTACAGACACTCTAGATTCTTAGTATGGAACAATCTAATCTCGTCAACTAACGAGACTTATTTATGGGACTGTTGTTCCTTTTTTGTAAATAAAAAAATTTTACTCTGGTACCTACATGAATAAACAATTTGCAATTTTAATACTTGCACCGGCTAAATTAGAATACTACGTATCTATCTGTGATTATCTACACTATTCGAGTAATTTTGCTGAATGCTGACTCCGGTTTTCAATAATACGAAGAATACAATAAAAAGTAAAATAGAATTATAACTACTGTACATATAAAAGTAATAAAAGCAATTTACTATGTAATTTGATGAACTTATGAATCACGGCTGCCGAATACTATACGCTCTCCTAGCTACACTTCGAGTGGTTGAAATACTCACATTCATATTTTCGACGATTCCGCGGTTAAATTTGAAATATTTTTGATGTTATTATTAGCTGTATTTCAAATTTTATGTAAGTGTTTTCAAAGCCAATATTCCAACACCTTTTTAGTTATGTTTAGTATTACTACGTTATTTAAAACATTGCTATGTACTATTGTGACTAAAGGAATGCAAACAGGGTAAACTATTCGGAGAATTCCGCAATTCTGCATGTAGAGTTTGAAACTCCAACTTATGGTATTTATGATTTAGGGAACGGACCGAGCAACTTCTGTTTTGTTTACCTCTTTTTACTACATATACTAGTTTCGATTGTACAAAATTTTGGGAAAAATCGCGAAGCAGTGCTGTCGAAGTATGCCATCAGTTCAATGTAGTTTCGGTAAAGCCGAAAGATAATGGCACAAAGCGAGCTCGAGAAGCTATAGTAATGAACGGATCGCGGACCCTTAGAATCCTCTAAATAAATGGCAGGACATGGCCTCAACACTCACTTTCTTGTATTGTTTTCCTACGGTAAGATTAGGTCAGGTTTAGGGTTTATACAAAAACCGACATTTTAGAAAACCGGTTTTCGAATAGTAATTTTTACAGAAAACCGGTTTTAACCGGTTTCGAATTTTTATAAAAAAATTTTTTGCTCGAATATTCAGTAATTTGAACAAAAAATTTTAACAGAAAATTTAGAGTGATTAAAAGCAGTTTTTGCCTGAAATTATTTACTGTTTAATTTTATTGATAGTACATTTTTTTATGCAATTTAGTAGAACAAAGAAATAATAGTTGACTGGGATTAAATAACTTTAAAAACAATAATTCGTTGTTTATGCATAATTTTCACATATAAGGATGTAAATATTTTTATAATAGTGAAACGAGTTATTCAGCAAAGGGTTCGAATAAATAAAAACAATATATTTTCATATTTTTATAATAACCATAGATATTACTTTTTTAAAAAACAATGTTATTAGATACAGATGGATACTTATTAAAAACAATTAGAAAATATATAACTGTGTATTATATAATGTAAATTATAAAAAAAAAATTTTTTTAAGTGTTATTCATACATTGAAAACCGATGTTTTCTACTAACAAAGCGGTTTTCGAATTTCATAATTTTTTCCAAAAAACCGGTTTTTAAAACCGACAAACCCTAGTCAGGTTTTAACTCGGTTCATGTTAATTCGAGGGCAAGTATTAAAGTAGCTTTTCCATATGCTTACGCGAATGGGGTAACAGAGATGTATCGGTGGCAGTAAGCCATTGAGTTAGCACTTTTATGCTAATTCATATGTATGCGGTACGTTTAATTTCACAAATTATGTAGGTAGCGTTTAGAAAATTTTGAGAATTATGTTTTAATAGTATTCTCTAAACTAAATTCAAAAGAAGTTTGCTTTCTATATATGCATTTGAACATGTTAAATGGATCCAAGCAATAATGCATACGGAGGTATTTATGAGATAAATAATGGAATTATTTTGCCGAATGCAATTTTTCTGCAAAGCAAAAATCAGTGGAGTTAAACTGTTGTCAATCTACTACTAGGGAGTACATGTGAAGTGTATCGTCCGCCATAGTATCAGTTTACATACTTGGAAGCGTCTAAAGAAAGTGTAATGAATTGAGACTGTGGTAATGGCTACTTTCGAAACGGTGGAGTGCCATCTTGTTTTGGATATCCCTGTGGGGCTAGTTAGGATTGGAGTAAATTGGCAGAGCCAGTATGTCAACTCGTCCACACAATCCCAAATATCAGAAGAAAAAGAATATGCATGAAACTACATTCGAAAACCGTCATCAGTAGAGCCTGAGCTCGCCAATTAGAGATAAAACAGGGGCCTGAATTGAATTGATAAATCAAAACTCAATATGTACCTATGCCTACTGGCCCCGATCTCCTTACATTATTCTGTTTAGAACCTTAACTAAAACACAAAAAAGAAATATTGTATTTGATATTTTAAAGATTGAATTTTTATATTTAAAGCTGATTAGGATTATGGTCAAAGCCCTTCATTTCTTGTAAGCGCCCTGCATTTACGATTGCAAAAATAGCATTTCTTTTCTTTTAGTAATATAAAGTGGTGCAGCGTCAACTCAGTATGTTAAAAAACTTTCTACATGGGTTCAAAAATAATTGCTGTGTTTTTGAGCACAATGAGGGCAAGTGTTACCCTGAAAAAGTTAAATTTTCCTTAACAAAACTCCATGAGTTCTCAATTTTATTAAAACTTTGGGATATCTGTCAATATTGGTTGTTTCTTTTGGAATGTAGTTAATTGGAAACACACTCAAATAGATCCAAAAATCCCGAACTCAATCGACAGTTGCTCGCTTACTGATAACGTACGCTTATCTATGACGTCGGATCTCCCCTGAACTGCTAATATGTTTAAAGTTAATTTCAATTAACGTATTGAGCGCTGCGCTGGTGCAATAATATCAAAAAGAATTGTAGAAAAGGTGCCTTATTTTCGACTAACTTTGATTACACAATATGGCTACAGCATGACCTTTAAACCAATACCTACTTTTAAATTATTTCTATTATGGTCTTAATTGTAACTTTGTAATTAACGTCAGATGTATAACGTTTTCCGTAAAATCCTTTGTATTTGTTTTGAACAATTTATTGAATGTAAATGGTTACTCACTGCGTGATGATGCTTTCTTTACACATAAGTAACAAATCCACACCAAGAAAATACACAAACCCGTCCCTACAATAATTATTATAAGGGCCACTGCATCTTGATTTTCCATTTCACAAAATTACAATAATGATTGTGAATTGAATTCAAACTACATCTGTTACCTGTTCAATACAAGCAAACTTTTCAATCATTATCTAATCTTCTTTGAAAGTGATTAACTTTATCTTTTTTTGCATTAATAGGTAATGTACCTACGACTTTTAGCTGTTTTTCTAATAGTCCAGGATATAAAGTACCAAAATAGGGCAAACCTTCGAATTTTTGTGGGGTAAGTCGGAATGAGATGCGGTTTTCTGCATTCGATTCATGAGATCGTCTAGAAACTTTATGAACATAAGAGATCAATTCATCTTTAAAAATGCAACGGTGCATAAGAAAAATGCAATCTTATAAGTGCGTTGCAAAATTGTTATAAAAAAAAAGTGCAACACGGTCAATAATGATAGAAATAAGTTCAAGTTTATTACTCGGGGATTTTTAGGGTTACTGAATACGAATATGAAGTCGGTTTCCGATATACACATCGTCTCCAGGAGTTATATTTTAAATTCATTAAAAATGAATTGAAATTAGTTACCTACTCGAGGGTTTAGAGGGTCGCTGAACACGGATATATAATCACCTTGCGATATATAGAAAAATAACATGCGATTACCAAACAGTTAATTTTGAAATTTCACAATTAAAATACAAAAATTTGGATATTATAAAACACAGGCGGACGAAACATATTTAATAATAAAACTATAAACTGTTTCAGATAGGGCTTTTTACTGAGATACAAAAATAGTAGATAGCAAGGTTACTTTTTCAGAAAATACTTATTACAGTAATTAATCGAGCTTAAAAATAAATTACTAACAAATTTCCCGTACTTTAGTGAAAATGAAAAGTTTAAAATCGCACTTTAATAAAATACAAAAATTAAGGTAAGAGGGTTACGTGAGGTGTTTATAGGAGAGGGTGTCGGGCCGAATCTCACTCAATCTCACGTGGCAGAGAGGGAGGGGTCTCCTTAAATATCACGTAATTCTTTTTCCGAAAGAAACAATGTAAAATATTGCGATAAATATGGCTAAATTAAGTAAAGCATGCTTTTCTAATATAAGTGGATTTAAAATTCACAATAATATTTATCGCGGTTATGCGAATGCAAATAGCACAGTAGACCCTCGATTCAAAAAATAGGTCGAAAAATCGTCAAAATCACCTTACGTAATTAACTGACGTCCCCTAATGTGTGTATCTTTGACGCACTTGTCCAACTCTCCAAAAATTTTCCGAACAATTGTATCTAATGATAGGGATAATTTTCACCGTTGCATTTTAAGAAACATGATGTGTTTCCTCCCTCTTACGGGCAAACGAATGAATTAGGTGGATATAGACAGTTTCGGTACAATCGCCCTGCGCATGCACACTTACATGATTTTATTTTATTTTATGGATATTTGTTTTTACTAATGCTAATAATACCTAGAATCAAATAAAAACAGTACCGGTTAAATTTTTGTAACAAGTTACAAAGCGTAGAATACGCGAAGTGTGTAAATTTTTATTTTAGTATTTCGAATTGATGAGTAGATATACCGTGGATAAAGAAAGTTGGAAATGAAGAGATAATAGAAAGAATAAGATAATGTAGGACTCTATAGAAGTCATAAAGGGCTTGTCAGAGACGTATTAGAAGCAGAAACAGAAGTTAAGAGGGGTAGAAGTAGACCTAGATTAGATTACTATTTACAAATAGTCAAGGATATGAGATGTTCCAGTTTTAAGGAAATGTGAATGACGACTTTATGATAATGATTCCGAACTAACATTTAATTAATTGTTTCAGGTATCTGTGGCTTACATCGAATTCTAAACTAAAGTGGTAAGTTTTTTGTTGTTGTTATTAATTAATTATTATGGTTTATACATATATGTATAGAGGATTTTAAAACGACTTACTTAACTCTACAACGCTGGTTGTGTTTGTGATGGAAGGTATCATGGTTGTCGTTCTTCTGATTGTTTTTTTACTCTTAACCTGATGCATAATGATTGCAACTCGTATTATCACCCCAATTAAAATAACCACCGCCACAGTGACCGTTATACTAATTAAATAATTCACAATATTATTGTCACTCATTGCTAATAAAAAGGGATAAATATGTATTGAATAACACTATGCAAACTGTGTAAAAGCGTTTGCTATGTGAAGTATTGTATTAATGTTTGTGGTGCGTACTAGCCACTGAATTCGATTTTTCCCGATAAGATAAAGCCAAATCCCGGTAAAGCATATAGCTTTAGTCTATGTAAAGTGTCGGATTTTTGATAATAGATATTTAAAAGTATCAGCGACTGAAAGGATTTTTAGGATTAGTCATTGTTATTTTAAAATAACTGATTCGTTACTATGATTAATATTATACAGGGTTGACAGATAGTTTTCTGTGAAACAATGGAATGGTGTCAATTCCGTTCGAAATACACCAATGACTAATTCCGTTCGGGGTATTTTTTGTTGCCCTACCTATACTTCAGGATGCAAAAGTTGTTGTGCAACCAAAGTTTACGAGAATGTACATTTAAGAGCTATCCCAAATATTTTCACCATATATTTACTCTTCACATATGGCAACAAGATACATATTAGTATTCATCACGATATTTTTGTGGATTTCGAGAAAGCAATTCATGCTGCAGTGAAATTCGTTTTGATTAAATTAACAACAAAAGGTTGTTTTCATCTAGGTTGAGCCTGATATTGAAAAATTCAATCTCTTGATAATTCCACAGAATATAGAGCAATATTAGAGGCGGCAAGGTGTTTTCTTTGGACTGCTATACCTTAGACCTAACGATGTGGTTCATGTTTTCACTAACTATATTTAATGGCACTTCTTCCGAATGATCGACGAATTGATAATTTTTATGATTATATACTAGAATGTGATATATTTGAGAAGGGAGCTTTTTCTCCAGAAATATGAGCACGGTTTTTTTGTATAGTACAAAGTTATTTTTTTGCTATGATAGATATATTATGATAGGGACGGAATTTACACTGAAATGTTAATACGTGACGGAGTTTACGTTTTCCGATAATAATTTAAAGTGTCTTATATAAAACTTTATGTAAAGAAGGCACTATATAGGTACTTACAAAGTGGATGCAACTTTTCTTTTAATTTTTCCTATGCTTGTGGGGTATCGTCAGTGGTGTTGTGCTAATTTTTTTTTTTACCGGAACGCGTATATATAATTATATAGACAGGGCCGATCCTGGGTAGGCGGCCGCTCTGTGCGATCTCATGTCCCAAATTTGACGACGACGGGGGGGGGGGATTTCCCCCAATTTTCGCCCGTCGCCAGGATCGGCTCTGTTCACGGTTCGGAAAAACAAGCCGGTTCGTTCCGGTTTTTGTTCCGGTTCGGGTTCGGTTCAAACCCTTGTTTATAATAATACATATAAAAATTCGTCAAAAATTAGAAAAAAAAAATCAGCAATTCTTTTTAATTTTTTTTTCAATACGTCAGCCAATTCACGTTATCAGAAATCATCTTTAGTTCCGGAACGCGTTCATGTCCAAAAAAGAAGTACCGGAACGACGTTCCGGAGCGTTCCGGCTCGACAACACCACTGGGTATCGTTAATAAATAGATCTTTGCAATCAGATCACAAATACACAAGGTAAACCACCTTTTACAAAACAATACATAGCTTGATTAGGTATTTATAGACATAAAAATGTACAAAAATTATTAAGAGTCAATATAAGCCTCACTTTACTTAAGCTTCTCTAACGTCTCTTCTAGCTAGGGGTAGGACAGAAAGTCCTAATTTTCCCCTATTATTTTTTACAACAAGTACATAAAATTTTGTTATAAGACGTACAAAAATCACGTAGAACACGATACACATTTGCTTCAATCGTCGTTTCTCTTTGTTTTACTGCCTCTATACTAATCAATAGTTAAAACTTTCTCATTGACAATGGCGAAAAAAGAAATCCTTCCAAAGAAGCTAAAGTTTATTTAACCTTGTTTTTAAAAAGGAACAATTAAGATATAACCTCATGGAGACTATTTCGCCATTTTTAGTAATAAATTTTCACAAAAGAGAAATAAGTTTTCAAAATTGAATATCTAATTGATAAATAATCTAGCCACCCTAATGTAGCTTAACCTAGTCAGAAAATAATTAATGAACTCACTAACAATTAATCTGATCTATTCTTTCTAATTCACCGTTAAACATTCCAATAAAACTGTCAAATCCTGAAGACGTTCTAATCTTAATCTAAATCATTAGACGCTTTTAATTCATCTTTAACTGATCTTCAAATGTTTTAATTGTTTCAGTCTGCACAAGAATAACGGGTTGATAATTGACACAAGGTATTGCTTTTTGTTTATTAATACAATTATTATCGCAAATTAAAAAAAGGCAGGTAGGATGATCAATAAATAACTGAAATTAGTAATAGTACTCACCAATAAAAGTACCTGTTCTACTTTGCATTTCATCCATTTTCTTTTGTTTCCTACTTATATATCTCTTGATAGCAATTGCAAGAAAAATAACAAGAACTAATACGATAATGAAACCGA
The DNA here is from genome assembly GCF_000699045.2 of Agrilus planipennis. Classification (NCBI taxonomy): domain Eukaryota; kingdom Metazoa; phylum Arthropoda; class Insecta; order Coleoptera; family Buprestidae; genus Agrilus; species Agrilus planipennis. Next base: position 256,895 of record NW_020438886.1, read on the forward strand.
TTCGGTCACGTTGAAGTATCATTTTCTCTATTTATTAATGTAGGATAACAATTTTCCCTTTTACTGATGATAGAATGCCTAAATGTATAGATCACATCGTATCACATCACATCCTGGCTTATGTTAAAATAATTATTTGATTTTTTCACTAGGTATAGAATCGTTCAGAAAGCATATACAAACGATTAGATAAAGTTAACAATATGTATACGTAGATTGCTAGTGTTAATATTTACCGTATTTACAATATGTATAGTATCACAAGAAAAAGAGAGAAAAGGAGAGAGAGAGAAGGTTATTAGAACGGTATCTTGGTACCGATTTAGAAACTATGTGGACACAAATGACTTCTCCGTTTTAAACAAAAGAATATCTCGAAATTCTAATGGAATCAACAAAAATCATGTTACAGAAGTTTTTAGTAGGTAGGTATTAAGTTTTCAAATACCGAAGAAAACTATTGTCGGTAATCTTAATTAAATTAATTACGATCATTCCAATTGGCTGACGTTTTTTGGTAACCTAAAATCTTGATGATTATTTAATAAGTATTATTATAAACGGAACGTGACAGTAGCCATACCTAAAAAGAGAAGCGCGGATAGGTGGAAAATATTTAGAACAGGTAACTTTTTCGTCAAAAATCTTAACAAGAGTCGTTCAGAGAAGGGTGTAAAAAAGGGCGCAAGAACTATTAAGAAAGGGAATACCAATTCGGGTTTAGAGGAAACAGAGAAAAGCGGAAGGCCATTCTAACTATACGGGTAAGAAAAAGGAAAGAGCGCGTACATAGGAATCGTAAATTTAGAAAAAGCTTTTGACAATGTTAAATACGACAAGAAGTTAGATATACTTATAATGTAGGGATGATAAACAGAGATAGAAGAGTGATACATAGTAGTTTGTATGAAAAATAACAGACAGTTATAGAGTATAGGAAGAAAGTCACATAAGGATGCACACTGTCATCGTTACTTTTTAATTTACACATAAAAGCACGAGAAACATCATTAAAGAGAGGACAACTTTAGGGAAAGGTTATTATGCTTATATTTGCTGATGATATAGCAGTATTCACACCTAAGTTTAGAGATAGCTTTAAATAAAATGGAAGCGATATTGACAAATGGAAATAAATAAAAGTAAAACATAAATACTGGTATGCATGGGAAATAAAAGTAGGGAAAGATCGAATATAAAGATAGAAAATGAAAAATTAAAAGAGTGGCCGATTTTAGGTACCTAGGAAGTCAGATAAGTCAGGATGGAAGGAATAGTTGGAATATAAAGCAGGGGATAGCGCAGGGTCGAGTCGCCTTCAATAAAAAGAAGGCACTTCTATGCTTGCGATCGGTTAATTTAGAAATTTGAAAAAGATTGTTAAAAGATGAGGATACCGTGAATAGAGAAGAAACGAGTAGGAGCAGAGTACGACACCTTCTTAAACATGAAGAAATAGGACTTGAGCAGAAGAAGTAAACCTACATTAGACTACTGTTCGTAAATAGTTACGGATGTGGGTTGTTCTAGTTATAAAGAAATGCGAAGGTTAGCTCAAGATATATAAGAAAAAATAGAGGTGCGTGTCCAACCAGACTGTCGACCTTATAATGGTGAATATTTGTTTAGGTAAAAACGTAATAAAAAGTATTTCATCCGCCGGGAACATATCCAAAAATATGTACCAATTGTTACGATTGTAAGAACTGTATTTATGCGATAGTCGAATTTCAATCATTTCGTGTAAATATTTTTATTTAGTAGTCTAAATACTTTTAGAATAATAGAAATCATACTAGGTATGAATGACCATTTTGTAGCTTTTATAGCTTTCATGAGTTTTAAATACTATTTTTTGCTAAAAAATAGTGACTTATTTTGAAAAATAGAGGTTTTATCTCCTATTATAATTCAGCTGACAGAAACAGATGCCATTTTAAAAAAGGTCATCATATACTTTTTTTGGAATAGGGATTGACTTTAACCCTTCCGAGAATTAAATGATAGATAATACAGTTTTGGTGGATGCGCTGGGCATAGATGCAGTAAACCAGCGTTTCTTAAACTTTTTAATACGTACAATCCTTATCTTCTTCTGTCGAGAAACGCCTGATTTCCTTCAAAGTAGTTTTAATATAACATTTTTGCTATGAATTATATATTTTAATAAAGTAAGCGTATATCACTTGAGAACGGTTAGACAATTTGGCTATTTGTTTTTTTTTTAAATGTTCGTAATCGTCCGAATGAGACTTTTAGAGAAAGAAAAATTAAAAAAGTTGTTCTAAAAATTGGAAAGTTCGAGCTCTTTATTATTACAAATATACTTAATATGAGGTTAGGTTAACTTAGATTCCATCGTTTTATCTCATGGGGGTATTAATTTTTGTTGTTTTAGCTTGAATATTAAAATCAAAACTTACGTGTTCGAAAAAAGCACTAAATTTAGCGGAACTCTTTGGTGATCTTCACGGAACACCAGGGTTCCGCAGAACACAGTTTGAGAAATGCTGCAGCAGATATTCGCGAGTTATTCTTCTTATCGATTTGTTCACGTTAACGAATACTATAGATGTTGACTATGTAATACACTTTAATACAAATATAAAACACTAATAAATATTTTTAGCCAAAGAAATCAGAAATTTTTGCTTGTTTCTGAGGATTTCTTATGTTTTGTGAAATGGCTCTTTCGCTCATACATCGGGGCATTAACGTGGACGTCACTCTTCTGTACATTGTGTTATTACTACATTTATATATAGCGGCGTCCACAACTCTACCTAATGAAACAGTAATAAGCACTTATCGATTGAAGACTTTTTTCACCTTCTGTTCAATTTGATACTCATTAATAATAATACCATTTCCGAATTACTTTTCGTACTGATTCCATACAACACATTGAAGTATAGATTTTTAAGGTCAATGGAAATTTGTTTCTATAACTGAAAGTTTAGTTTGTTCACGGTATACGGTGGTATAGCATATTTAGTATTCTGTTCATATTATACGGAATTTCGATAATGCGATATTCACCTATCTATCGTATGCAAAAATAAATGTTTCTCTGTGTAACGAATAATGTCCCCATATCACTCATCCGATTGCGATGACGTTTTGGTAGAGTTGTTGTGCACAATACACACCTACGCGAAAGTTTTTGAATTAACACAGCCATAAAAAACATACTTATATTTTTTTTTTCGAGACAAGTCGTTCAATGGCAACAAATCTATTATTAAAGCCACTTTAACAGATTTTTATCTTGCAAAAGAAGTATTATTCATAGGTTCCATAATTTCATTTTAATTTATTTTCAAGGAAAATACTTTTGTTTTTCTTTTCTTATATATTTTATTTTTTAATACATATCATATCGATTATAAAATTGAAATTGAAGGTCTTATAATACGTATATTTATCTAAAATAAAAATAGAAATATTACTCTCTCATACACTTGAGTTGAATCTCGACGAAAGCATAGTTAATAAATAATGTACAATTGTTGATCCCACTAATCACATTAGCGATTTTATTACTCGTTCCAACAATTTATTTTCTTCTACTTCTCTCACATCTTTTTAATATTTACCAGAATTATTCGTAAAATTAGGATTATATGCTGGCTGTTTCTGATTACCTTCGGTTTGTACTTCTTCGTAACTTGGAGGGGAGTTACCTACACAAATGGATATAAAATAAATGATTCTCATAATGTGTATTATGTGATATAAAACTTGGTTAGTAATGTTCTATTTAATTCTATGTAATTGTTTTACCCAGGATGATACGTACTAATCTTTAATACACACATAAATTGCCGTAAAACTACATACGTTTGTTACGGTAAAGATAAGGTACGTCATATAGCGATTTTTTGAAACAACTTCCTGTTGAAATTAAAATAAAATTATGAAAACGTAAATTGTTTGAAATCTACAAACATATATAAACACAATAAAACGAAATAAAGAAGACTTTTTCTTTTCTTTTTAAATGATTGCTTTCTGAAAAGGCATTAGATTTAGTAACATCAGACAATTTTTTTGGATAAGAAAATCAGAATTATTTTTTATAATTAAGTAAGCAATTACTTCTGACAATAATAATAAGAAAATAATAATAAAATCGCCCTNAAAAAAATATTATTTTATTTACAGCATTTAACGGTTTTCAAGGTAATTACCTCTAAAACTTTTAATAACTCTATAGTATTCATTATTTATTTATTTATTTTCTAATTCTACGTTTCTACTCACTGAGAAGTATACTCACATGTTTCATTAGTAGTGTAGGGTGGAGCTGAAGTAAATTGAGGATTGCTTTTGCTTTCTATATTATAATGCGGAGTAGATACCGCTTGTGGTTGAGATTGCTGGGGTATTTGAGGAAATTCGTTTCCCGTGGGGTACGGAGGACTCTGTATATAGGTCTGGGGCGAATAATTGCTGTATGGGTTTGGAAAACCGGATACATTTGAAGACGGCTGCGTGCCCATCATAGGTGTACCATGAGAAACCGGTATTTGTCGATTAGCTGTACCGTATTGATGATATACTGATTGAGTTGTTAATACGCCTTGACCACCAGCAACACTAGGACTACCATAAATTATTGTGCTTTTAGCTAAAACCATGGAAAATATAATGTAAATATTGGTTATTGTCGCTTTGAAGAATTTTCTTGTCTTTACGAGGAAATTCACTTTTTCAAAAAGTTTTAATACTTGCAAATACATATGAAGAGAACTCTGGTTCACTGAGCACTCATAATATTAATATTTAATGGTGACCCATTGGACGTTTTTATTTTCCATAAGGCTAAAATACTGGTGTGCAAGGGAAGAAAAAGTAGGGAAAGAGTGAATATAAAGATAGGAGACGAAAAATTAGAAGAAGTGGCAGGTTTTAGATATCTAGGAACTCAGATAAGTCAGGACGGAAGGAGTAGTAAGGATATAAAGCAGAGGATAGCGCAGGGTCGTATCGCCTTTAATAAAAAGATGTCACTTCGAAAAGGATTGTTCAAGGTGTATGTTTGGAGCAGGGCGCTGTACGGGTGCGAACCATGGACAGTGGGAGCGGCGGAAAAGAAAAGGTTAGAAGCGTTCGAAATGTTATAGGCGAATTATGAGGATAACGTGGGTAGAAAAGGTTATAATGAAGAGGTATTAGAAAGAATAGGAGAACAGAGGACCCTATGGAAGTCAATAAAAAATAGGCGAGATAGGTTGGTAGGACACCTTCACAGGCATGAAGGTCTAGTCAGAGACATATTAGAGGCAGAAACAGGAGTTAGGAGGGGTAGAGGTAAACCTAGGTTAGATTACTGTTCACAAATAGTTAAGGATGTGAGTTGTTCCAGTTTTAGGGAAATGCGAAGTTTAGCTCAGGATAGGAAAGAGTGGAGGTACGTGTCCAACCAGTCCTAGAACTGACGACCTTATGATGATGATTAATCTGCATCTGAAGTAATATTAAAATGGATTTGCGTATATATCCTAGAAAGCTTTTTAGCTTCCACAGAGTGAGTGCGGCAGGCTCCTTCGCATTACAATCTCTGTAATTTTTAGACTTTTGTCGTACAAAGCTGGTTTTCTTTCAGCTTGTTGGTAAAATCTGCTTGTCCATTCATGATGGCCACCAACTAATAATAATTTTTATTTTAAAATTACAAAAGTGTAAACTCAACTGTTCTGTCGTCAAGTGCGTGCAGAGACATTGCTGTCCTATGCTGTAAGTCTGTTGGCAGACTGTTCATTTGGGTAGAGTTTGTGACAAGACTCAACTGAAAAGTTGATCGACTGTTGTGTCGGATAATGCGTGCGTATTCGTATATAGCATGGACTTCACATGACTAACTGAACCGTTGGACAACAAAACAGTTCCAATCTTACACGAACGAACCAAATTCATCGAAACGGGCATAAAAATGTATACACAAAAGTTATCGTGTTTTTTTTTCGCTAAGACAGCACTTTAATTTATTAGCTTTCATAGTTTAGAAATATTTTTAAGAATACGATTAATTTATCCTTATACCGCGATTTTGATTTTATTTGATTTCATCATCACGCTACAGGCAGTCTCAATAAACCACCGCCCAAGCCTGGTCGAATAAAACCAGACGGCACAAAAAGAATGTTATCATATCATATGCGGCAACGTATGTATGTGCATTCGTGCAGACGGAACCGGCAATTTTAAAATCTATCTCAATTTTGAGGATCAGATTGCGTACCGTGCGTGCTGATGCCGACGATTTGCGATACCAGTCGGAATTTTATTGGATGGGTGTCGCACATATTACCTACATGTAATCAGACAGCGAGACAGCGTCTTTCATGTTCTATTTTTGTATTTATAGGATTAATGCTTCCCACTTGTATATGATTAGGGTTTCCGCCTTCTTTTCTTCAGTATTTTCAGGAAATAAAAAAGTTTTTTAATTTTCACATTTTATTTATTCATTCAAGTAGATCTGACACTTGTTGTGACTTATCTACTAATCTAGTACTTCTGAATATCGTTTGTCATTTTCCGTTAGTACTTTTACAGACGATTGACACTAATAAATAATAATAATTAGCTTAATTCCGACGTTCGTGCTTTAAGGCGAAATACCTTTTGTACTACATTTACTATGATCATTTACTTAAAGAGAATACCAATTATCTACACCCTGTATTTAAATCAAGTTAATTTGTTACGATTGTTGCTGGTGCCCACGTATTACACATAAAATGTACATTTATCTTATCAGCTATCCATCTGTTTTATGTGAGATGACAAACAAATACCTGTCAGTCTTCTATTCAAAAACTTGAGTTTTTTTTAACATTAAAATCCAATTTTAATATTACACTTACGTACAGTATGTCATTAGATTGGAGTAGAAAAAGATAAGTTTACATTATTTCGGTAATTATAATTTGTACAGTTATTGTCTTACCAACATTATATCCTTTTCCTGCCGAGTCAATTTTAATTATTGATAGTAATATTTTATTAATTGTTTTACTATTTTTAATAAGAAAATTGAATTATTTTAATTAACTAATAAATAATAATTGTAATCTACTCACTTGATCGGTTTCTTAACCTGCAGCAAATAATTATTCCTGCCAATAAAATAAAAACTCCTACCACGGCAAGAATTATATACAGGTACTTAAAAAAATTGCCTTCCATATCGTCCATATCCATACCCATTCCCGTATTTAAAATTTTCACTTCTAAAAAAAAGTGAGCAATACCAAAAACCGTCACTCTACCCGTTAACGACGATGCTTCTAATCTGTAGCGTCATACAAGTTTGCCTTTAGATAGATGTACTACATACACAGCATTATAAAACATTGATTACCTGATTATATTGGTTAAGATTAAATTTTGGATATTATTTAATTATCTACAGGTATAAACGATATGTTTAACACTAAACAAAACAATGTTTTATAACATTTTTTTTGGAATTAGTGTTAATAACAAACAAAAAACTTTTATAATATTCTTTTTCTTTTCGTACAAATATATTTCTGTGAGTAATGACGCATTTTTATCAATAATATTAATAAATTAGAGATAGTGATGATAAGGCTGTCGTTTAAAATTTGATAAGGCAAATAATAAATAATTCCAGGAGACCGTGTTTAAGAGAAGTCGAAGGGGGCGCCCGCCCAGGGAGACGAATACTGAAACCGACTTTTCCAAAATGTCTATTAATTATTTATGTACCCCGTAACTATATACGCTCAGAGACCAATTAAGAGTAAAGTTCTTCTTAATTCAAGTGACGCTATCCTGTCACCATTATGTATTTTTTATGTTCGCCAACAGTTAATTTAGAAATTCGAAAATCATTGTTAAAAGTAAATGTCTGGAGCACGACTCTATGTAGGTGCGAATCGTGGACGGTGGGCGCGCCGGAGAAGAAAAGATTAGAAACGTTTGAAATATCGTATTACAGGCAAATGATGAGGATACCGTGAAAAGACATATTAGAAGCAGAGGCAGCAGTAAAGAGGAGTAGATATAGACTTAGATTAGATTCGTGTTCACAAATAGTTAAAAAAACCTTCAACTCAAAAAGCTATACCATTCTCGAGTAAAGCAGCATATTTTATTTAGATAAAAATGTTTTCAGTTCGAAATCTTAATATTTCCCCAGATAAAGAGAAGTTATTGAAAGGGGCCCAAAAACCAAATCGGGAGTGTTCATCATATTTTGCGATTTGAAAATCACAATAGAGTTGCAACATAATTTACATGTGTGTGTTCGCGTACGTATATTCGTAAGATGTCAATCAAGCCTATTAATGTCAATATGATCTGAGATAATTTAATAGCATTCAAACTGTATTTTGTTTAAATAAAAATACTACAAAAAATAGTTTAGTGAGCACGTATTCAGGGCCGGACTGGCCCGGGATGCAGGGGTACAAATGCACCCCAGGCCAAATGACTTAAAAAATGTGAAAAAAAGAGAAATTAAAAAAAACTTAATAAATTTTTAAAACAAGAGCAAAGACCGAGGCAAAGACAAACGCAAATTTCCTCCTAACTTCTTAAATTTATTTAAAAACGAGTGCTGTTAAAATTTGTGCACTTTCCCTTCTAAACCAGTTCATTTGGTTACATCGTACCCCGGGCCAAAATCTTCAGTCCGGCTCTGTTCTAGTTAGGCTATATTTTATATTTGTCGGCTGAACAAATCTTTCTTAAAATTTCTGGTTTCGTTTTTAGGTACGAATAGACCTCAGTACACTATTTATTTATGTTAATCTTTCTAATCAAAATGGCTTTCAATACTGAGACGCTCAACTGTGCTTTTTCACTCGTCCATATTTTGTTCATTTGAGAAAAGACTTTTTCGACAGGTGCGTTACTTCGAGGCAGACACAAGACGTACTAAATAATTATAGAAAAGTTCGTTAAGTGGATATTGTTTGCACAGAAGTGCTGGAATAATTCCACCCAGCGGTTTTCAGCAGTTAAATTCTTAGCATCCCAGCTAGTGATTTTTTGGTCTGTCGTAAAGCTAGAAATAAGCGAAAACTCGTCGAAAACTTTGGTGTCCTGATCCTTACCTGTTTGCTGGTCTGCTTCTTTCAAAACTTTCCGTGCAAACAAGGCAAATGCAGTTATCTGATTCATCTTCAGAAGAAGTCAATTCTTTAGTTTGCTTAGATTTCTTAACCTTTCCTTTATTTTTTTACTCAAGTTCTTTTTCACGTTCTTTGCCTGTTTTTTCTGATTTTTCTTTTCTGATTCTTTCCTAATTTCTTCTTTTTCGGGAGTGTCTGTGTAGATGGTCGACTTCCTCTTTCTACTACCGCTTGCAGGCAGCTTCCTTGGTGGAGCAATGGGAAAAGGTCTTGTTGATTCCGGTGAGAAAACTGTTGACTGGCTTGTAGATGGCTGACATGGATCAACAACAGGATGAAAGGTCTTTGGCGGCGTATTAGATTGATCCGTTGTAACTGCATCACCTGAATTCTTTGGAGGCGTACTAGATTTACCCATAGCACTTGAATCCAATTGATTCTATATTCAAGCTTGAAACTCGGCTGTTAGTGACGCTTGTTGGTGTTCCAATAGAAATAGATGTCTGATTTGTATCTGGAATAGCCGAACCTGCATTGGTGCTAGATGTTGGTATCTCAATAGACACAGGATGTGATTCATGAATGTCATTTGGGTTTGGGCGGTCAGTCACGAAAGAAGGTGCGAAGTCTAGATCTGTGAAAATGTTTCTATTAAACGGGTAGATACCAGTTGCTTGAAATCCAGCTTGAATATTTCTGCAAGTGAAGACTAGTGGCATAGCAGTAGCAGCAATGCCTGGAATGTCATAAATGCTCATTGTTTTTGCCGGGTTGTTCCGCATCCATACATCACAGCTGGTGTTTATTGCTTTCTTAAATGGACCAAAGCATGACCTATCCAACGGCTGCAGCTTATGCGAGCAGTGGGGCGGAAAAGATAAAACAATTCCGTAATTTTTGCAATAGTCTAGATAATCAATATATATATATATGAGACGAGTGGTTATATAAAACCAAAAGTACTGGATGAGACTTCGAAGTTATAAGAAGCCTAAATCTTGCATCCATCCTGAAGGGTTAGCAGTGCCCGTGGAACCTATAGGACCGTCTTAAAAAAAATGATCTTGGAGCCGGACGCTAGATAAACCAAAAAATGGAGGAATCACATTACCTATGACATTAACTGTAAAAGCTAACGTCGCAACTGTTCCACGTTCTGCTGATGTCACCGATCCAACTTGTTTTATTCTTCGCCTAGCTACAATTCTGTCCGGTTTTTGTACCGTTGTTACTCCCGTCTCGTCAACATTATAGATGTCCTGTGGTTCAAATTTATGACGGTCCATAACCGTTTGCAAATTATCGAAAAACGCCTCAACATTTGTACGATTAAAACTCGTGGCTCTGGACAAACTTGTGGCTTAGCAGCTCTTCCTGATAGTTCGGGATTTCTGGTCATAAAGGCCAAAAACCAGTTTTCTCCAATCTGCAATCTCATTCTCATCCCAAGATCGAGGCCTTGTCAATTTGCACGATTTTGTAAGTTCGTATGCCAGTTTCTTTACCTCTTTTTTGGGGAGACCGAAGTATATATCAGCACATCTTATTAAATATTTCGATAACTCCTTTTCTTGGGCTTCAGAGAACACTTTATTGTGGGGAGAATAACCCATCTTTACAGATTCTGAAGATTCTTCATTGCAACTGTCTCGTTTTCTTTTTTGTATCTAAACAATGACGTTAAATTAACGTTATACACTGCGGCATCTTGTTATTCCCTTGGATTTGATCTCTTCGTAAGCTTTTTTATACAAATCTATACTGCACTTTCCTCGATTAGTAGTTTTTGGACGGTTTCGCGGTATCTAAAAACAAAAAAGAAATGTTACTGCAAAAAAAATCTTAAAACCACATACAATAGTATTAAAGTACTACTAATGGATATTGACTAATATACAAAACAAAAACATCAAAAACACTTACTTTTGATGCTGGAAAAGCAATACACTCGGTCACAGAGCCGCTGCTAGCACTGTTCTACAGGTTCTGACACGAACGCAGATCCATCCTCCTCAGGGACTATCCGGCTATCGCTTCTTGTTTCGTAGTTATTGCACTTGTTTCTATTGACCCCAGTCTCCCCTACACCGTGTCTGTTGAATCAGAAAACTCTTTCAAAGTTTCTACTCGAACGCTGTAGATGTAGAAAAACGAATAAATTTTCACAATGATGCATGTAAAGTGTACAGTAATTAACTGTACGTTACAGGTAAATTAAAAGGATAATTTTGGTGTAACTTTTTCACATAAAACTTGTCGTAAAAAAATGAAGTCATTTGTTTAACTATTTATTTACAAATATATACAAAGGAATCGAATAAGCTCGTCAACGTATTGAAATGTGTTGTTAGAAGAAATGTTAATATATAATAAAAATACTTCTGAACAATTATGGTCAGAACATCTTAGCCGCCTTGAACGGCTACATTCAACAAGTTTACAAGGACATAAAATAGCAAACCCTTTGAAAACAACTATAATAATGATTTAACAATTTGATTTAAAAATTAAATTGTAACTATTTGTAGTTTGAATACGATATCGAATATAATAAGATTTAAGTGTAATAAGATGTAAAGCAATTATGAGAAAAGTAAAACTACCTAACAATAATTGTAGTTAATGGTATAAACTAGAATGAATTATTTTTAACCACTATGCTAAATTGTCCTAAAAGGGAAACCTTTTGTATTTCAAATATTGTAAGTTTTCTTTTTCACTTGTTATCACACATCACATCTCGATGGGTAACGGACGTAACTTTTTATACACCGTTTGCCATTATTTGTTTTCACTGTCACCACACGCACAATTTCGTCTTTACCTGGGTGAACAGCTATTATTCGACCCAGAGGCCAGTGCAAAGGTGGACTGTTCTCTTCTTTTATGATAACAAGGGTGCCGACTTTGATTTGATTACAATTAGGTATATTTCATTTGCTTCTTTCTTACAATTGATTGAGATAATCCCTATGCCAGTTTCTCCAAAAATGTTTCTTGACCTTTGTTATGTGCTAACATAATGACAACATATTTGTTAGAACTTCGTGCAGATCAGCTTCAAGTGCGTTCGCAAGAGAATGTCCAGTTAAAAGGTGGGCTGGAGTAAGGGTTGAAACGTTTGGGTCGGAAGACAATGGAATGAAAGGACGGGAGTTCAATATTGATGCAATTTCCATAATAAACGTATTGAATTGTTCGTAAGTGAACAGTGGTTCGCCTGTTTCTCATAAACCACCGAAATGCGGTGATTTAGGTGGAATAGGATGCCAATTATCGTCCTTATTCGCCAAATCATGAACTAATTTATTATTATGCTCGTCGGACAAAATAAGTGCCTCTAATTTTATTACTTCATTTTTTGCGCCAATAAAATTGGTCGCATTGTCTGAATACAAATTTTTGGCTTTACCTCTACGACCGAAAAATCTTTTTATGGCGGCTAGACACTATTCCGTGGTCAAATCTGTTACAAGTTCTAAATGAACTGCTTTAGTTGAAAGGCAAATAAAGACTACTACATAGGCCTTTATTTTATTTTTGTTCCTGTTTTTCTTCTCTTTTATATGAAATGGGCCACAGTAATCTAGACCTGTGTTTTCAAACGGGCGAGTTTGTATTACTCTGTTCTTTGGTAGATCACCCATTAGGTAATCGGGCAGCTTGGGGTTTACTTTAAAACATTTGATGCATTTACGCAA
>NW_020438886.1:272762-285033 GCF_000699045.2 Agrilus planipennis
CAGGAAATACATATTAACTTTATTAAAATTTTGTATTCTATAGGGAGGTTAAAGGGTGTTGAGCTTAAGTTGTTATAAAGAGAAAAAATATACATCGAATTCAGTTATTGCTTTATATAATATTTCTTGTAATTGTGAATCAGTACTTTTTACATCAACAAATGAAAAGTACAAGCTGATTTAGTTGTGTCTATTTATAAGTTCGTTAAATTTTTAATGTCGATTTCCAAGCAGTGACATAAAGTCCTGGAAAATTCACAACTTTCTTCAATATCTGAAATAAGAAAAAATAATTTTAAAGGTGCGGATGGTTTTTACACAAATATGGTGCGCCATTTAAAATAAAAATTAATTAAGTTTTTAGTCGGCCGGGAAAAAGCTGGGAAATTTGTCAAGCATGCGGAAAGTTTTCCAAATCGCGCCATGTCGACGACAGAATATGACAATTTTTTACGCAGAAAATGTAAATAATCAATTTCGTTGTGCCTCTCCGTTTCATCCTTAATCACACATTTAATAATTAATTACTTCTCCTAATAATATAAGTGATATAAAGTGTATGCAAACAAAATCGGAAAACTAGAAAAAGAAGGTTGATTTTGTTTCCTATAAACATTCTGGACTAGAGGGGAAAAACCGGGAAACCTTTTTTTGACCTAGCACTGGACTAATAGTACTCACTAGATATAGATAAGCGAATCGGTTTCTTGCTTTTACCTTTTAGACTTTTAAACTTATATATAAAAAAAGCGGTCATGGTGTAGTTTTTTCCAAGGCTCAAAACATTTTGTTTAATAACAAGGTCAACTTGACCCACAAAATAATATTTACCTTTTTCTTTAAAATTCCTGTTTTTACAGACAATTAACTTCATCGTTCTAATTTTAATATACATTACACAACAAAAGAAATATTGTACTTTTTTTTTGGATAGATATTACTTTTTAATGCAACATCCAATTATGTAATAAAAATTTAACCTTTTTTGTATTGTATGGCAACGAAATATTTTAAGAAGTTTAAATATGCAATCATCATCATAATATCGTCAGTCCTAAGACTGATTGGACACGCACCTCCACTCTTTCCTATCCTGCGTTAATCTCCGCATTTCCCTAATACTAGAACAACTCACATCCTTAACTATTTGCGAACAGTAATCTAATGTAGGTTTACCTGTACTCCTCTTAACGCCTGTAGTACAGTTTCCCTAATCTAGTTTTCGAAAAAAATATGATTTTTAGCATGATATGGCCGAGATTCACTCCCCATTTGCCCTTTTTCTCTGTAAAAATACTGTATACGTACCTGAAGTTGATAGTCTCGCATAACAGCGTCTAATTTTTCGCAAAGCTTTGATTCGATTGTTACTGTCATTCTCATGATCTTGTAACCATTTTATCAATGCCATCTCTGTAGGAGTTTTATCTTCATCTAGCTATGAAGAAATTGAAGTTATTTACGTAAAACGATATGCATATAAAAATAACTGTACAACAAATAAAAATTTTCAAAAAACTTACCACATCAAGATATCCAAGAATGCAGCGAGCAATACACTAAAATTAAAATTCAGAATTTATGCATTGAACATACTACTAATACCTATCGATATTAGAAACAGTAACAGGGGTCCGTGGGTGTGTTACAGGAATGGGCACCAGTCAGTGGATAAATCGATAGATAAATATGTTATTAGGTAATAGAGGCATGGTAAAAGCTAATGATTCTGTGTCAGAAGAACTTTTTTAGAAAACCAATCAAGATGGGAAAAGCTTTGAAGCTATGCCGTTGCGCTCGAGAAAGACGTCGGTAGTAGACATTTAGATATGTCAATCAGCATAAGTGCAGTAATAAGATTTATGTGGTCACATTCATAATTCGTTAATTTAATCTATTTTAAATGTTTTCTTCGTTGGCCCGTTGAAGTAGCAATTTTATCAGAGAACCAGAAACAAATAAAAGAGTAGCCAAAATTAATTTTTACTTCTACCGATTCAAAGTTAATACNTTAAAAGTATTTGAAATATGGTTTTATAAGAGAACTGAGTTCTTCGAATTATATTTAATACATTACATAAGGATCTTTTACCCAAAAATTTTATTAAATAACTTTTTAATAAGAGTGTACCTACAATTAAAGTCTTATATTGTTAAATGGTAAATACCTAATAATTCAATTGACTATTAATATATTTTCTGTTTGAAGCAGCAGATTTTTCTAATTATTACCTAATTGAATTGAGGAGTTAAAGTTTATGGTAAACTAAGTTCAAAATAATTTAAGAGTAGTAACTAGAAACGGGTTTCATCTAGCCACTTTCTTTAAGTTTCCGACTTTTTATAAATAATGACCCAGTGTGTAACTAGTAACAAATTTTGATACGAGTGAAGTTGGGCACAAGTCGAAGTTTATGCTGAGTTCACACTAGAACGAATGGGAAGTTTATTGTTCGAACAGAAAGCGAGTGTAATAACCACATAAGTACATATTGACGTAATTCAACTCATAAGAACTACCATACATTCTCACCATATTCTCACTTTTCTATACATAGTTAAATGTAATTGTAACTGTAAAAAAAATAGTCTTTCTACATAGCATTCGAAAGGTGTACTTCCTAGGGAGCGTTACATTATTAACTATTGGCAACAGTATTATTTAAATCGTAGTACAACGTACAAGGTTCTTCCATTTTCAAATTCTTTATCCGTATATAAATTAGTTTAGATGTAAGTTGGTACAAAAATTATAAAATCATTTCGATGATGAATGAATCAACCTAATTACTATAAATAAAAACAACGATATCTGCTCGAAAGGTTGTTCAGAAACGTTTTATTTCATCGATAAGTTTCGAATTCTTTTTAGAAAAAAAAAACAATATATAACAAGTCATTTTTAAATCCAAATAGTTGTGATATTCACCTACTAACTTGTGTGTATGAAACGCTTCATTTTATACTATAGTTCTTGACATTTCGTCACTAATCGGTGTTACCTTCTTCATTATTAGGGATTGTTCGTAAAATACGTTCGCAAGTAAGGTGGAGAAAGGGTGACGAGATATGACAAGGACGGACGGTTTAAGGAAATGCGACGTTCGCAGTTTATCAATTTTTAAAGTTTTTCATAGAAGGTCATTCTTGTCGTTATTTTTAATCACAAGAAATCGTCTATAGGGGAGGTGGACTAGCTTTTATGACGTAGTATTTGTTAGGGGGTCGCTGAATGACGAAGAGGGATGGTGGTATCCAAAAACGTAAAAAGTGACGATTTTATGCACGATCCCTTACTGAACTTTACTTACTCCGGAACTTTTAAAACAATCAAAAATTTACCCAATCGTGGAGATTAGTTTTGTTTTGTTGGAAAAGTATACAACACAAACTCATTTCCTTACATTGTACGCAAAAAATTGAGATATTCGTAGTTGTTATTAAATTTAGAGCATATTCGGTTAATTTTATTAATTATATATTTATTATGTATTAAATAGTATTAGACATTATTATTTGTTATGTACATATTCAGAATTTGGAATTTTTTTGTCGCTATACCCAAATAAAAGAATAAATCTATTTCTCATTTACTGCTTTATTAAATGATGATAATAGACACATCCAAGATTAGTTATAACACACCAGGGCCGGACTGATCCGGGGTGCAGGGATGCAAATGCACCCCTGGCCAAATGACTCAAAAAATGTGAAAAAAAAAAAGAAATTAAAAATAACTTTTTTTTAAAACAAGAGCAAAGACCGAGGCAAAGACAAACGCAAATTTCCTCCTAACTTCTTAAATTTATTTAAAAACGAGTGCTGTTAAAATTTGTGCACTTTTCCTTCTAAACCAGGTCATTTGGTTACATCGCACCCCGGGCCAAAATCTTCAGTCCAACTCTGCACGTATTAGTTATTCATAAACGAGATCGTATGTCGAGGCATTTAACATTTTAAATGTTATATTCAAATTTCAGCTAATTTTAACTTCACAGTAGGTATTCACAATAGGCTCTGATTTTTTTTAAACCATGTAATGAGCAGATATCAATAAGAAGTACTCCTACCGGTGAACAATTAGTTTTTTTTTGTCCCGTTTATATTTCACACTCATGAACTCATTTTTAATTTTTTAATAGTTGGCAGTCTTGAACTTATTTTACATATATATATATATATATTTCATATTTGAACGTTCTTTTTCATGTTTTAAAAAATTGATAAACTTTTGGCAATGCTACGATTGCGGTCATTTTGAACTAGTTTATAATAGCATATTATTTTCTATTCAACTTTTAAATAATATCAAAACAAGTAGGGGTCCCTTTCTTTCAAGAAAGAGTCAAGTAAAGGTACTGATACCTAGTAATTAACTCAGTACCGTTTCATTCTTACATATTTCATAACTCTCGGGCAATTAATGTTTAAATTTTAAAATTAACATTGTTTATAAAATACTGAAATATAACCACAAGGGTAAATTGTAACTGTATCTTTTTTTAATTTCCGCAGATATATTTTCCGTTTATTAATTGCTTGGTATTTTACTGGAATGATCAATTATAAGTTTGGAATATGGGCAATAGACAAAATAAAACAAGTAAATTACTTTAAAAGAACTTTTTATTAATGTTAAAATGTTGTTGCAAACAACAAAAACTTCAACATTTTTATAACAGAAAATACAAATCCGCGTGTATTAACAAAATCCGACTAAAATAAGGTGGGTAAAAATAGGAAGTATAAATATAACAAGTACACCCTCGTCGTCTTTTAATTGATGATAATAATTATTATTGATTAGCAACGCGATGGCGCGCTATTTTCTACTTTCCTGGTCGCAATCGCGACTTATATGGCCCGGCTTGTTGCATATATAGCACGTCTTTGTATTTTCTGGACAATTACGAGAGAGATGACCCTTTTTGTTGCAGTTGTAACAAGCCTGGGTCGAATTGTTACCCCCTTCTGGACAGGTTCGGGCTATATGACCTGGCTTGTTGCAGTTGTAACAGGACGGCTCGTCTGGACTTTGAGAGCAATCTTTTGCAAAGTGACCTTCAGAATTACATCTGAAAAACAATCAAAATTAAAATTAAAATAAACAAACCCCTATATTCCTTTATGTCTCTAACAAAAATATAATTTTCCCTTAACATTACAAGAAGTTTGGATTATATCAAATTAATGACCTGTAGCATCTTTGTTCAGCTTGCTCTTTGCATTCTCTTGCAAAGTGGCCAAATTTGTTACATTTGTAACACTTTTCACGTCCTCTGCCATAACTACCACCCCCTCGGTTTCCTCCTTCCTGGCATTCCCTAGCGAAATGACCAGGTTGGCTGCATTTGTAACACACTGATGAACTCATATTTAATTTCTGCAAAGATGAACATGCACAGAATTAACTGATAATAAAAATTTTAAAAAAACTAATTTATTCCTACTTTTTTAATTTTCTAAAAGCACTTTTACCTGTATAATTATAAAAAACTAGAATTTAATAAAAAAACAATTTTCTTTTACACGTGCTATTTTTCAATCACTTCATGACTTAACTTTTTCCTGTTTGATTTAATTATTTATCAAAATTATTTCACTAGTTTCAAACACTAGTTCACACATGTTACTTGATCTGAGCACCTAGTTAAACAGACTTCCTCAAACAACAACTTTCTCTCAATATCTAAAGACAACTACATCTTTAGGTCCTGACCAGTCATGAATGAACATGCAAAAACCTGTTACAGCACGTTTGACTTAATAATGCCTTAGGCCATTAGACCATCAGATCTCGTATTGCTTAAGTACTACATGTGTAAAACATTTACACTTATACATGTATATCCACATAATATAAAGTGGGTCCATGAAATATTCATAAGATAACAAAAAATTTATGCACCGCTTCAAAGTTAATTAGGCAATTTTATTTAGTCGTGGTAAAAGTTTTCATAGTCTATAAAAGTGTAAAAGAATACTTATAGCAACATTTGTATAGTGAACAGAATTGTGTAATTTTTCTAAAAATTAATACAATCTTATCCAGCAGATAAGATTAATATATATTTATGCAGTTAAGTTATTATTGTGGTTATCATTGAAAAAGTGGTGATTTAGTATCCAAACTAAACCCAGAACTTACCTTATTGATGTGTACAGAAGTTGACGAAATTGCATAAAAAGAAACATCTGCTACCCAAAGATATAGTTTTACTGTTATACATTTAACAGAAGGTTAAAGTATCTCACAATTTAAGCAATGAACCATGTTGTATTGTCCCCATTTCAGGTGTTTTTTCTTATGCAAACTTGCCTCTATTTCTGTATCACATGTTAAACTCTTAATTTAATTATTTGTCGGAATAAGAAAATTACCTGCAAAAGTATAGAAATAGAAACATTTGCGTCTTATGTTCGATAAACTGCACTTTCATAACATTGATATCAACATTTAGAAGATAACAAAAATCAACTTAGAAGTTAGATTCATCGTCAATATCTTAAATGATTCATGCCTTGAAAATGACCTTTACATTATTACATTTGATATTTTCATAACAATTTTCAGGCGAAATCTTACACACTGGTTCTGTAGTCTCATACAATGTGAATATGTTTAATATAGATTGGTAAAAATCAATCACCATATGCATGCAATCATCTTCATAATTTATCTGAATATATATTTTTAGGTATAATCCTGTACTAATACAAATAATAAGGCAGTTACTTAAAAATTACCTTATAGAGCACCTTTGGGAAATTATTGTTAGTATTTTATCGTATAACATACTTTGAAAGCATGTAGGTGAAACATGAACCTTAAAAAATGTAAAGCTGTTTCGGTGACTTAGTAACAAAATAGAGCATCAAATCTTAAATTCATCCATCCAATCCTTTGTATATTGCAGGCTTTTCACGATTTAATAATAATTTAGTGCATATGGGTGCTTCTAACGATAATATAACCTAAAGTAGTTGCAAACAACAGAATAGTACACGTGTATGAATGAACTTGATAAATATAAGGTCAGTAGTTGGAACTTACCTCAAGTAGCAAACAACGAAATGGTCTTACTATTTAAACAATAGTCTAAAAAACCCATTCAATTTAACAGTCCAACAACTACGTAACTGGACACGCAGTAGAAATAAATGAAACAACACCAGAACACCAAATTCCTAAGCACTTCACAAAAACCATTTGGGATCGAGAATGAAGCCGGTAGCAATGCAAATCAAATGCGCAACTTTCATCGGTCTTTTTTTGACTACTGTAGTACTTTCCGGTACATATCTTACCGCCATATTTCAAATTTTTATTTAAAATTTCATTTTGCTTGAGCCATCAAAAATTAATAAAACACCGAAAATTAAATCAAATTAAATACAAAATTTATGAAGTAATTTAACTTGCTAATAACGAAATTGTTTTGTTACCTGTAATAATTCTTTGTTTACATCAGACAATTTTAATTTTTAAGAGTTTACTTTCACTTTAATACTTTATAATTTATTAGCAATGTAAATGTTTATTAGATATTTTTTGTTATTAATATTTTATTTTACATAAAATGTTATTGTGATTACTAGGCAGTGATTTGAAAAGAAGTGCTCAAAATAAAATTTCAACGGAATAGTAAATTCATCGTTTTTCGGAAATAAGTATATACATATTTTTTATAACAAAAAAGTTTTTGATTTATAAATCTTAGCCTTCGGACTCTGACACTTTAGACACCTTCGGTGATAGCAACACCTATCTATGGTCTTGTAACCTTCACAACATCTAACGTACATTAACATAACCAACAGAAAAGTACAATATTCGAAAATTTTGTGCAATAAGAAATAAAAATACAAAATGATGAACACATCACTCAAAACCTTAAACCAGATCTCCGATTTCTTAAAGATTCCAGTTAAGAATATTCACATAAACGAAAAAGAGGTTAATAGATAATGTTTACATAATGGTATTGGTTGGTTTTAAAAAGTTTTTACAAGTTTTAATTTGTAGCTGCTTACCTGTACAATAGACAAAAAACCAGTGTGTGGATTCATTAATATTGTTTCAGAATTACTGCGAAAATCTTCAGTATTAAATTATAATGGCAATATAGAAATATATCAGTGGCTAGAATATGCATTAGTATATGCCTCTAAGGTAGACTGTGCTACTAATTCACGACAAATTTTGGATGTAAGTTTTTACTTTGATAATTAATAATGTCTGTCTGTAAAATTTATTTCCCTGCTTTAGGAATTAAACGAAATCTTAGCCAACAGAACTTATTTAGTATTGAACATATTAACTGTAGCAGATGTTACATTGTTCTACTTTCTTCACAACACAATGGTAAAGTCTTTGTAAGCCTCAAAATGATTTTTATTAAATTATTTATCTTTTAGGCTCATCTTTCTAATGTAGAAAAAGAAAAGTATATAAATGTTTGTAGATGGTTTGATAATTTACAACAAAATCAATGTCTGACAAATAGAAAAGAACTTGTGCAATTTAACACCAATTATCTTTCTTTATTTGTACCACTAAAACACTTATAAATATTATTTATTTAATACAATTTAAATTTAATTTTTTTGTGTTAAGTTGTTACATACTTTTTCCGTTCTAATCCTGTTCTTTTTATCCAATAATTACTGGGTAATAGGGGTAAACAACTGGGTACCAAACATATGCACTTTCTGCCCCTTCCAAGTTTTCTTCTTTTTCTTGATTCCTAAAATACAAAAGGTTTATACAATTGGTCTCTTGAGTATTCGTGAAATCAATTATTTGAGATAATTTTAATTCTTACTCTCTTTTGTTTCTGATGGTTAAAGGTGAACGTATTGCGTTAAGTAAATCGTTCTTGGTGTTTTCTGGTACTCTAAAAGTAACGGTTGATTATTACTTAAAAAAGTATTAATCAGAAATAACACTTGATAGTGTGAACATCATAAAACAGAGAGCCCGCATAATGTGAATAGCATTTTAATTTTGCTAGAACACTTTATACTCCGTGAACAAACCATACCTTCAGTTATATAGAAACGAATGTTCATAGGAGTTAATGTAGTAAGCAATCGGCAAAAGAAAATGTTAGTAGTAGGGACTTCATAAGTATAAACATAAAATGAACAAGAAATGAGATTTGATTCTTCTTTTAGGACCTTGAAAAGCATTATTCTAATTGTAAAGTTAAAAAAATAAAAATATATATGTTAATTGTACTCAAATTTTTTTATTAAATTGGAATGTATATTTTCATCTTTTCTGAAAGTTTAAGAAAGGCATTATTTTAGTATTTTTCTTATCACTATTACAATTTATTGATTATGTCTTGTGACATAATTACTGATTTTATGAAACGTACCCTCTTTTCTGTCTAATAATGAATGAATAAGGATTTGTATCTTGTTTCGGATAAGAACGTGCCATCGTCACGCTAAGAATTATCAATAAACTAATGATGAGAACCTAAAACAAAATTAGTTTGTCACACAAAAACATTTCTCTTTTGTTTTGCTAATTAATTTTTCATTTAATTTATATTTATCCCGGGACAACTACGGGTACTTCAAAATTGACACAGGTACTTGAAAACCAATAAGTAAATTTATATATTTACTAAATTTCGCGTGTAGCTAATGTTTGACCTGTTATAAATTACGTTACGAGTGGCGTAGCTAGATAATTGAAGACTCAGACGCAAAATATTTTTGAGGCCTAAATTACTCCATAACATTGGTTAAAATTTCATTTATTGTGTAAAGATGTAAATATTACTTAAACTACGATACAAAACAATGGTAACCAATATAACAAATAGTGACAAAAATAAGATGGCATAATGTTTACAAAAAATAAATCCGTTCAGCCATCATTTTTTCCGGGGATGGAGCTCCTTCACCGCTTGGGGCGCCAGTGCACGGCACCCCCTAGTCTTATGATAGCTACGCGCCTGTAAATCAATTGATTTGATTAAAAATTTACGTATTTTAACAAAAATGCAACATTTGATTGAACGTATGGATTATCTATATTTTTCCACCAGGGCTATCTGAAACTATCACATGATTCTCTGAAAACTAACTGAAACTAATTATCGAAGTCTCAAAATGCTTTGAACAAAGCGTAAAACTCCTCAAAAGGTTTAAACTGCATTTATTAGACTTATATTATTTTATCATTTATATGCAAAAATAGTTGAAGGCATTTGTTTTAATTTCCCTATAACATCTTGTGTTTTTCCAAAAAATATGTCGCCCTTTGATGATCGCATGAAACAGAATTTCCCTCGGCTTCGCCTTTATTAGATAAGATAAATTACATCATTTTTACTATTGTTTAATAATTTTTTTAAAAATATGGTCAGTTATGGCTGTATTAACGTGATTTTTCATTGTACCTATTTTCATTTTTGAAGACGTTATATCCACAAAAAACTAAAAAAAAAATGATTTTATTTACCACAGTTTTCATGACTGTTAAACTCGTCAAACACTACACAGTTTACACAATTAGATGTAACTATTACAAAATGAATTGCTTTGATTTTATATCGTCTTATATGTATTTATAATGTCTGCTAAAAAGGTATTACTGACAGAAACAATAAATTTCACATGAAACGTGAAACGTTAATATAATAAAAACGGTTCTGTAAACAATTAAACAGTAATCACAATTGCCATGTAATATAAATAATGCATGTATGTATTGATTACAGTATTGATGCTGAAATGATTAATATTAACAATTAAAGCTTTTTTCATGTTACGCAGTTGTAATTGAGCATTAGATAAAAATATATTTTGGAAATACTAAAAGTTTATTTGTAAAATGTTATGAATAATATAACTAAAAATTTCATAAACGACTTTTTAAAATCATAACTTTTGTGTATGACTCTTGCGATGAATTTATGGAGATTATCATGTCCTTCATCGTTGTCAGGTATATTTATTATTTTCCGTTTCTTAGCCCATAAATTTATTACTTTTTAATTTGTTGCATGTATTACGATGATGTAATCTTGAAAGAAATACATTTTGCTTTTTATGTAGAAAAAGATTTCATTGTTACCATTGAGGGACATTTTTTATAATTGCCCTGTGTTAATACAATACATTTATTTTGAAATAGAAAATTAAGAAAAATTATTTATTAAAATTTTGTATTCTATAGGGAGGTTAAAGGGTGTTGAGCTTAAGTTGTTATAAAGAGAAAAAATATACATCGAATTCAGTTATTGCTTTATATAATATTTCTTGTAATTGTGAATCAGTACTTGAGATAATTTTAATTCTTACTCTCTTTTGTTTCTGATGGTTAAAGGTGAACGTATTGCGTTAAGTAAATCGTTCTTGGTGTTTTCTGGTACTCTAAAAGTAACGGTTGATTATTACTTAAAAAAGTATTAATCAGAAATAACACTTGATAGTGTGAACATCATAAAACAGAGAGCCCGCATAATGTGAATAGCATTTTAATTTTGCTAGAACACTTTATACTCCGTGAACAAACCATACCTTCAGTTATATAGAAACGAATGTTCATAGGAGTTAATGTAGTAAGCAATCGGCAAAAGAAAATGTTAGTAGTAGGGACTTCATAAGTATAAACATAAAATGAACAAGAAATGAGATTTGATTCTTCTTTTAGGACCTTGAAAAGCATTATTCTAATTGTAAAGTTAAAAAAATAAAAATATATATGTTAATTGTACTCAAATTTTTTTATTAAATTGGAATGTATATTTTCATCTTTTCTGAAAGTTTAAGAAAGGCATTATTTTAGTATTTTTCTTATCACTATTACAATTTATTGATTATGTCTTGTGACATAATTACTGATTTTATGAAACGTACCCTCTTTTCTGTCTAATAATGAATGAATAAGGATTTGTATCTTGTTTCGGATAAGAACGTGCCATCGTCACGCTAAGAATTATCAATAAACTAATGATGAGAACCTAAAACAAAATTAGTTTGTCACACAAAAACATTTCTCTTTTGTTTTGCTAATTAATTTTTCATTTAATTTATATTTATCCCGGGACAACTACGGGTACTTCAAAATTGACACAGGTACTTGAAAACCAATAAGTAAATTTATATATTTACTAAATTTCGCGTGTAGCTAATGTTTGACCTGTTATAAATTACGTTACGAGTGGCGTAGCTAGATAATTGAAGACTCAGACGCAAAATATTTTTGAGGCCTAAATTACTCCATAACATTGGTTAAAATTTCATTTAT